>NC_053183.1:1515151-1818181 GCF_905163445.1 Pararge aegeria
ATATATATATATATAATATACTGGCAGCAGCGTAGTGGTAGCACAGCGGACGCTGCTGCCCCGTTATACTCCCTTAGTTGCCCCCAACGACACCCGCGGGAAGAATAGGATAGAATATTTATTCGCTAAACATAGAATATAGCAAATATCTTCTTCTTTTATCTATCTATATATATATAAAAGAGAAAGTGTGTGGGTATGTTCCGTATAGGCTCCGAAACGGCTGGAACGATTTCAATGAAACTTTCAGGGAATCTCCGGATTGACCTGGCGAGTAATCCTGTAAAGTTTGGTGACGATCGGAGCACTCCTATTTTTGAACTGTCAAACTGTCAAATACAGCTTTTATTTACTATGATGATATTTTATTGTTGGGTGTACATGGGTGTAGATAATGATTTTCACCCGCTCGAGAAGAGAATAGAAGAGAATGAATACGGAGAGAAATAAATAATTTAATATATTATGAGACTTAAATTAAAAAATTAATGATGTATGTTTATTGTTTAAATAAAAAAAAAGCAAAATCTAGCCCTAGGGCTACATTTTGCTTTTAGTTCCACCCAGTTGCATGGATCGTGGTCACGACGGGACTGCGTAGGTACGAGATTTCAAGTTGGATGTCACGGATAGAATCTGACTACCCGCATTCGTGTTCTTTTTGTCGATATTTCATGAAATGATCGACACACTACACTGACAACGTCACTTTTAAATTGAGTAGCTGTGCGATGCTTTCTTGGTTTGCAGAATTCTACCACTGGATTCCACACACGTGAGAAGAAATGTTGATAAACCACGAAAATCTTACTTTAAAATCTTTTATTAAAGATACATTCTTGAAATTATAGAAACAAATTACGACAGTTATTTTGAATTAGAGATCAAATAAATAATCGCGATGTATTGAACAAACAATATAATTCTGAATTCTCAATTTGAAATAATAAATTATAATTAATTTTACGTTTTAATTCTCAATTGGAAATAATAACGTTTTAATTCTCGATTTGAAATCATAAATTATGATTAATTTAAGAGTAGGGATTGACTGTAATCTGATCTGCCGTCCAACCAGGCACACCCACTATGCTTAGCTCTGAATTTCTCTCACCTATGAGAGCGAAGTTGCCCAGCTATGAGACACTGACCGTCCTACAACGCTGATCTGACTTTCAGAAAGTGACGCCTGTTTCTATCCAAGGAAGGTATAGGGCTTGCTCCAACAATTCTTTTCTATTGTTGTTGGTGAGCTAGCGGGGCTAAGTGGTGATAGCGCAGTGGGTAGGAACTCGACTTTACTTTCGGGGGGGTCGAGTTTGAAACCTCTAACTTTTCTAAGTTTTATGCGTTTTAAGTAATTAAAAATATCACTTGCTTAGACGCTGAAGGAAAACATTGTCAGGTTTCTTGCATGCCTGAGAGTTCTACATAATGTTCTCAAAGAAATGTGGAGTCCACCACTCCGCACTTGGCCAGCGTGGTGGTCTTAAGCCCTTCTCATTGTGGAAGGCGACCCGTGCCCAGTAGTTTGCCGGAAATGTTCGATATGATGAGCTAGCGGGTGGATGGATTCTATATTCGAAATGTTTGTCCGTAGGTACGGCTCATGAGGTGGAAGAATCAGTGAACAGATGCGACTCCGCTGCCACTCACAACCCTGACGACTCCGACGCTGATGACGACATATCGGTGGGAGACAACCGCTCCGAAGCTTCTACGCCGAGGAAGTTACAGAGCTCCTATGAAAACGACCCTGATACCTTGTGCGTGTAATTACCAAGATTATTTTAAAACACATTAGGTAACTATCCCGAGACAAAGGCGACCGTATCTAAGTGAATGGACTTCACTTACATCTCACTCAGGATATTATAAGTATTTTTATTCTACTACTAGCTGTTGCCCGCGACTTCGTCTGCGTTTGATTTTGTTTTTTGGTGTGGCATTTATTTTAGTTGAAGATATAAAAAAATTAAAGTATAAAAGTTCAGTATCGCTAAGCCTTAAATGAGGGGTTTGCTGTGTGTGACTGCTGAGTTTTGTCCTCTATCTCCAACCACAGTTTGGGCAAAATTAATCACATATTATAACCTCTATAAATAATAATTTGTCGGAGTTATGGTGTAAAATCGTCAAACACTCCTCCCCTCTCCCAAAGGAACCGAGCTTAATGTCGGGATAAAAAGTATCCTATATTACTTCTAGCACTTCCAAAAATATGTGTACAAAGTTTCATGAGGATCGGTTAAGTAGTTTTTGCGTGAAAGCGTAACAAACAAACTTACATTGACAATTATAATATTAGTAGGGATAGGGATAGGGATACATTGTTGAAATAATAATGGGGCGAGAAATTGCTGATTTACTTGTCGGCTAATTTACAGTAAAATTTGCCTTTTTAACTGCGCGTAGTTTACCAGCTACGCTCAGCTCAAAGTTCGAAGTTACAACGCATATTGCGCCGACCATGCAAGTGATCAGATCTGCGGTTTAGCAGAAGTTCCATGTGTTGTCTAAATAACGATGATTTTAATGATAGACCATTAGGTGGTGCAGCGAGAATACAATTTAAATTTAAAATAAGTATACAAATATAAATGAAATAGTATTGTATTATTGAACCAGCTTTCTGAAATTTTTAATAAGTTAAGGGCGTCTTTGAATCGTCAAGTCTACCTGCGTTATTATAGAAACCAGGTTATAATGAGAATGAACCAAAAAAATATTAGACGCAAACGCAAGTATTTGACGCAAACGCAACTATTCGACGAAAACGCAATTATTCTACGCAAACGCAAGTATTCGACGCAAACGCGGTTTATTGAGAGATCTGCGCGCGGAAACACATTTTTATAATTATTGTATTTTGAACAGGAAAGCGGACCAGAAGCTGGCCGACTCCGAGATCGACCGAACCTCCCCCACGGAGTTTTCCAACAGAATATCAAATTCAGAATACTCTTCACCTTTCAAAGAAGATGACCACGAGTTCGAAAGACCGGGAGAACCAATGAAGTTATACGAGGGCTCACTTTTCCAACTCTACAGGTAATACTTTGTGTGTTTTCGTTTTGACGGTCGTTTGGCACAGTGGGCAGCGGCCCTGCTTTCTCAGTCCAAGGCCGTGGTTTCCATGCCCCCAGCTGGAAAATGTTTGTTCACAAACATTCACGTTCATCAACTGAGTTTTTCAGTGTCAGGGCGTTTATCTGTATATTATAAATTTTTTTGCCCGAGAGTCGCAGGTTCAAATCCTGTCGGTTCCGAAAATTTTTATATGCATTTTAAATTTATAAAATATATATAGCATGTATCACCCTAGCATGTATTGTCATAATATGTATATATATATATAATATATTATTATATATATTATATATGACAATACATGGTGGTAACTAGCCACGGATGGAGTTTAGGAAATCCGGGACCTACAAGTAAAAACCACAGCACTCACCGCTGCGCCACAAAGGTTGTCATTATCTTGTAGTTAAAAAGAGAATCTGGCTACAATCGCTTAGAACAATATTCTATGCTTCTGAGCAACCTCGACCTTATCGTGATAAGGTCGAGGTTGCTCAGAAGCATCCGGCTACGTTTTCAAGCTTCACAAGAAAGAAACATTAATGTTAAATTTTAATGTTAATTGTTGATGACAGAACAGAAGAGCACCTTCTGATTTTCTTGCTGACTTCTCCTCGCTAGTATTTTTTTCTCAAGTAGTAGAGTCACTACAAAGAGACTTATTTGACGTTACTTAGTGTTTTTTCTTTAATATTTTGACATTTTGACTAGTGATTATGAAACTTTATATTTGGCGCGCTTGCCTAGAAGATGCCTATTCACTCTTGAGTTGAAGGTTCATAGATTGCAGGTATCAGGGAAGACGGAAGATGCCATTCCAGACATATGCGGTGCGTGTTAGAAAGGAAGAAGCAAAACGATTCGCACGTGTTGATGGTATTTCAACGACCTTACGTTGCACATTCTTTCAGTGCCTTGCAGTTCGATGATAGAAACGAGGATGCTTCTAGAGTAACCCTAGGAAATAAATAAATTTAATTTTGTATTAAAAAGGTTCTCACCATTTTTTTTTTATTATTTCACTACACCTGGTAGTAAGTGACGATGCAGTCTAAAATGGTAGCGTGCTAACCTGTTAGGGAATATGGTAGTCATACCCCTAATCGGCTTCCATGCGACATCGCACCATAACACTGTTCGATGCCCACTAATATGCATCGAAACCGGTCCGCGGGTCGCGGGCTCCGCGGGGGGCGACCCGCGAGCTCTACTTACGTGGCCCACACCATCATTCACGCATTGGCGGTCTCAGTGCATTTAGTAACAAAATAAATCCTAGTAAACCAGCAATATATATATACCAAGTAAACCAGCAATATATATAGTCCAAATTATATATACACAGAACAAACACTAAATCGCTTAGCGCCACGTCTTTGTCGGCAAGGTGGTAAATAGCCACAGCCTTAGCCAGAGAAAATTCTGAAATTATAAATTCCCAAATTCCCCTGCCGGGAATCAAACCCGGGCCTACCTACTTAAATTCACAGCGCTCACCGTTTTTTATTTTTTTATTTTTTGGTATACCACACAGGCCTCATACCGATAGAGAAAGTCATAAAGAAGAAGAAAGTGAGAGAAGTGCTTTCGAGCTAGCGGGATCTCTCTCTGACAGCATATATGGAAGGTCGATGGATTTGACGAAGGGATCGTTTCAGTCGCAACTGCTGGCTGGATTCGCGTCGGTCATGGCGGGAGGGTCACAGAGGGATTCGCAAGATCCAAACGGTATTTATTGCTAACTATTGTAACTACTCTATATATATAGTCCATCAACACGCACTCGGGCAGCGTGGTGAATTACGGCCTTAATCCCTTCTCATTGTGGGCAAAGAGACCATGCGGTGTAGTGGCCCATAAATGGGTTGATATGATGACGATGATGACTATAATGTAACAAAAGAAAACTAGTTAATGAACTCACCTCAATTGCAGTTATTAGAGCTTTGTGACAGAGCTCTTTCGGTGAAGTACTACAACCATGCTTCTTTCTGCTGCTAAGCAGCATTGTTGCTGTGATCCAGTCTGAAGGGTGTGGGTGCCGGTGTAATTACAGCCACACTAGGCACATCTACGCCTCAGGTTTATGGACATTGGGCAGCACCTAGCAGGACGTGTTCCTTGAATTCCCTGCAATTCTGGGGGAGACCCGTGCCATGTAGTTATGCCATGTAGTGACCTGTGCCATATAGTGACCCGTACCATGTAGTTACCTGTGCCATGTAGTGACCCGTACCATGTAGTAATCCGTGCCATGTAGTGATGAAAATGAATGTTCACATAGATCGGCAATCTTCAAACCGCAATGGGGGCACGCCAACCTCTGGGCGGAAGCCTCGTCGTCGTCGAACAGCCTTCACGCACGCGCAGCTGGCGTACTTGGAGCGCAAGTTCAGGTGCCAGAAGTACCTGAGCGTGGCTGATAGAGGAGATGTCGCCGATGCGCTTAATCTGAGCGAAACACAGGTCAAGACTTGGTATCAAAATAGGAGGTAAGAGTCCTGACAACTTTACTTTTTATCCTCATCCAGACAACTTTTCGTCGAAAAGTAATCAACGCCGCAGAATTAGACAAACTTTTTAATTAACCTTATTGTGTATAGTTGATTTTCGAACATCTCCATTAAAGTTATAAAAAAAAAAAAAAACATTTTTTTTATTATCAGCTGAATAGCAAATTTTGATTTATAGATAAGCGATATTTTTCATTTTAGAAACAGTTCATCTACGCGTGATTTTTGAAAGATATACCATTTTCTCAGTGTGATTTGAGATTCAGAACACATACATGAGAGCAAGTTAGACAGTCTACTTTTTAAATAGTCATTGTACAAAACTTATCTGGAGAATTAACGGTATATTACTTTGCCATAAATTTAGCTGATAAGTTTTGTACTCTGAAACATATTAAATTTTTATATAAGAATCTTTTTAAAAGAAAGCAAATTCACGAGACGGATAATCAAAATAATGTGCTTTTTCTAGAACAAAATGGAAGCGTCAGAACCAGCTCCGTTTAGAACAACTACGTGCGCAGGCGGCGAGTGGCGAGCGTGAACTGTCCGCTCACGCGCTGCCACTAGCCTGCGCGCTACTCCCACCCTACCCCGCTTACATGCACTGCCATCTATGAACAGGATGAAGAAACTAGTCTTGCAAAGAAAGAAAAGAACGCCGAGAAGTATGCAGCATACGAGATTTTACAGGCGGATTTTCCATTAGTTTCATAAACCGTATGCGGGATTCCCCGCAGGCGAGGGACGACCAATAAAAAATAAACAGAGATTAAGTGAACATTTCGAATATAAATGAAGTCGAACGATTGAAGAATTTCACGCTTACATACATTATCACAAGGATGAATCTGCGAAGACGTGTCCCCGGCTTCTTAAAGCAAATAGGAACATGGTTTTCATGCTTGTAAATAACTAGCCTGCTCGTAATCGAGGAGTAGTTTTCGCATATCAAATTCTATAACGCCAAAGTAGAATGAACCTATGTCTCCTAGTTTAAAGTCGCAAATCCTGTACTTCTGATTTTTATTTTACAAACGTTCTGCTAAACGCTCTGGCTAGAATTAGAATTGTAGGCAAATTCGAGCTTTAATTAAATATAGATAAGATCCATTTCACTCCGAAGCTCAAGTATTTCGACACTCGAAAATGACTCCTCCACTGCGAGCAAGCAAATCTTGCATTATGGGTACAGATTTAGTCAGTTAGTTTAGCAGTACTATTTGTAGTAGTTTCCCAATAAATTGTTTTGTTAATTTTGAATGGAGTTTATTTATTTGAAGGTTTCATTTATTTGTTATAATCCCGAAATCAATGTCGCATTCACATCGAAGCAGTGCAATTTGCTTGAATTTATTAGCTAGGTAAGTACTTTATAGTTAGATCTCAATGTGAAAAGCACACATCAATGTATATATCTCAACTCTAGTCACGTACCCTAAACTACAGCCATTTGAAGGAATGGTTTTATTATTTATTTTGCATTTTATTTAATTTATTATTAAGTTTGTACGCTGTATCAACGTTTTATGTGCGATGCATAGCGCATTACTTTACAAAAGTTATACCTGGGATGTAGTGGCATTATAATTCCTCTATAACCAATTACAAGACGGGCAATTTCAAGCGAGAGTTGTGATTGGCCTCAATAAGAACGCGCTCGCGACGTCAGACGCTGGCTAGGCGTGTTGATTACGCTTTACCTTTACGCATTTCTGCCGGATCTTACCTGCGACTAGAATAGGAAAAAAATACCTTGCTGTATACAGGGCTAAATAAAAACTACCAGAAAGCTCTCGGCCTGTAGTTGTTTACATTAAAACTAATATTTTGTGTCCTACGACTTTTTTTAAAGTCAATAGTTTGTAGTTTATTCAATATTCAATATTTTTCAGAGATTCACTACTTTTTACTACTCTGTAATGTAACATCGGCGCTCAAAGAACGACTCACTCGTGTTCGCAACGGTTTGCCACAGGGACCAGTATTTGATTTCACAGTGTAATGTCACTTTACAGATATAATATGGTGTATTATTTTTGTGTATGATATTAATTATTACCAAATTTTAGAAAGACGTAGAACAAAAGTTGTTAGTTTTATTGATAGGAAATACAAAGCCGAGAGCTTTTTGGTATTATTTATTTAAGCCTCTTTAAACGTATATAATTCCAAAATGTCTGTAATAGGCCTTCTTAATTAAAGGAAGTTATGCACAATTTTGTTTTTGCTGTGAGATTTCGTAATTAATTACATATAAGTATTACGTACAAGTTTGCTCGTTCTTTTATTATGTTTTTGTTAGCCAGTTAATCCTGTATTATAAACATAAATAGGTTAGGTAGGTAGATTTGTATAGTTTTGAAGAAAAAGGCTGTTGTCCAATCACACAAAAGTAGAATAAAACTAAACTTTGACTTATCATAATTCTAAGCGTATTAGTAATTATTCAGAGCTGTGTAGATTTTATTTATAGTATATAGGTAGTTAAAACATATAGATCTTTTTAATACATAAAGTGCAATAATTTATAGATAACGTAAAGTAATGAAGTAGATATTATGATATCTACGCTTTGTAAATTACACGCTATTAAACAATTGTATAAGTAAGTACCTACGCGTTTAGCTAACTTAGCATCTTGCATTAAATATTTGGCCGTCCCACTGTTGGGCACACGCTTCTGTTTTCATTATTTAGGTGGATTTAAAGTTCTCTTCTCGCTGCTTTAATCCGGCTTGGTGGGCTTTAACGATTGTTATATCTTTGAAGCGGTGATTTGGTGCGCATTGGGTAGGAGCTTGACTTCTCTTTCGGGGGGCCGAGTTCGAATCCCAGCGGGCACCACTTACTTTTCTAAGTTATGTGCGTTTTAAGTACTTAAATATCACTTGCTTCAACGGTGAAGGAAATTATCGTGAGGAAACCTGCATGCCTGAGAGTTGTAGAAAATGTTCTCAAAGGTGTGTGAAGTCCACCAATCCGCACTGGGCCAGCGAGACTATGGCCTTAGCCCTATCCCATTGTGGGGGAAGACCCGTGCCCTGTAGTGGGCCGGTAATATGATGATATGTTTCTAATCATCTCAGTCAGTCCTGATTATATCTGAAAAATTTACCGACCTCGCTTAAGTGAGGTTTCTGGTGTTCGATTTACTTTTTCTTTTGATTAACCCCACTGGTCTATTAGAGGTTTACTTATTTAGATCTTAGTAAACATTAATAAATAAACAGCCAGGTATCTGGAACGTTAAAATATACATAAGAACCGTGATAGTTCACTGCTCTCTTTTTTTAATTTTTTATCATTTATGTTTGAGAATAAATATTTATTTCGTTTCATATATAATTTATTATATTATTTTTAAGTAAATTAGTACTTATTTATTTATTTGTCTTTATATATATTATATATATATTTATTTAAGTAATGATATATTTATTTTAAGGGTATATGTATATGTGCACCACCAAACTATTTTCTGTATTTGTTTTCTTCCCCATTCATATTTATCGCTATGATAAGCGATAAGGCCGCCAAATTTTATTCGTTGTTTTGTTATACTTTTTGTGGTGTACAATAAAAGTATATTCATTCATAAGTAGTACCTGAGTGCATTTTCTTAAGACACAATATATTTGTTCTACCAAAAAGAAAATATGAGTTAAAACACTCTTTAGCTGTATTGTGTCTGTTGTAGTTTTGTATAGCTTTTTGTTCGTTCTACAGCTACTATGCAGCTATGATAGAGTTTTAGCTCGTATTGTTAACTCCTCTTGCGAGTTGAGTTGTGCTTACTTTTTACTGTATTAATCTGCTGTTTTATTTATTAACTAAGAACTATTACATATTGTATTTATAATAGTTGTTTTTTGTTCAATAAAATTCTAAGTTACTTATTCATGTCTTTTTTTTGTCCGTATGTATATCGATCGATAGTGGTAAGCCTAAAAGGAACAACTTTGACGGCTGATTGGCGCAATGGGCAGCGACCCTGCTTTCTGAGTCCAAGGCAGTGGGTTCGGTTCCCACAGTGTCCGGATGTTTATCTGTATTTTATAAGTACATATTTATGTAAATTATTCATAAAAATATTCATCAGTCATCTTAGAACCCATAACACAAGCAACGCTTACTTTGGGGCTAGATAGCGATGTTTGTTATGTCGTAGTATAATAAACAAACTTTTTTACAGTGCGAGTTTTTATTTTGAGGCAAACCACTCTTATTAGTATACCCAGTTACCACGCGTTTTTCTCATCTTTGTCAGTTGGTAACTAGCCGCGGCCAAAGCTTTCCACCAGAACAGACAAAAGAAAATTCAGAAATAATACAAAATAAATTCCCTTCTACTTCTAAGATACACATGGCGCTCACCACTAAACCAGGGAGGTCGTATAAACGTCCAACTCACGTTGGTCGCTAAAATGTGTCCTACGTGCAACCAATCACAATTCACTTGCTCAAACCAGCGCTACTCGCGTATGGTCGCACGGTCGCTTCGGGTGAAAAAAAAACATGAGATCAAATCAAAAATGAAATTAAATCATGGCATCCAAATTTCAGCCTAATTTGGATGCCATTTGATTTCTGACCTTTGCTTGTAGAGGTAAGTATTTGTTTTTGTTTTAGAGGCATGTTGAGATTGTATCTTTACTAATGTTAAAATTTGCAAGTTGGATGAATGCACACGTGCATCATTCTACACTTACTTTATCCCGCCAAAACGGCTGGATGGACCTGGATAAAATTTAGCACAAAGATAGATTTTAGTTTGGAATAGCACACAGACTTTAATCCCGGAATAATGGAGGCCCCAGTGGGATACTTTGTTTTGTTTTTCTCGGACCATCAGATTTTGACCATCAGTATAAAGATAGTTCAGGAATACAAACGCAATCGCGGGTAACTAGTAAACCACAGAATTAAGAACACACAGAAACCGCGTACGCGACTAAAATGGAATCATCAAAAACCACTCCACTTTAGTAGTGATTCTCAAACTGCCGGTTAATCACTTCATTCCCGTTAAACAGTAATTATTTTACCTCTATTGCTCTAAGCGTTTACCATAGAATGGACAAAATGACAAAGTTTGTGACCAAGCAATATTCCAGTCAGACATGCACGGAGCATTTTCACTGTTTTTGGACCCACAGCGCTTAATGTAATGATGGCTGAATGAGGGTTCTGTATGTTCATTATTCGATGAAGTAAACAATAATAGGTACCCGGTTGGTTAATCTTTTTAAGGAACTTGAAAGAAACTTCATGAAGAAAGATTTCTTACCATTCGGTTGTCGTAGGTTACATTAAAACCCGGCCCACTACAGGGCACGGGTTTCCCCCACAATGACAAGGGGTTAAGGCCGTAGTACACCACACTGTGAGGATTCAACGCACTTTTGAGAACATTATGTACAACTCTTAGGACTGTAGGATTCCTCACGATGTTTTCCTTCACCGGTGAGGCAAGTGAGATCTTAATTACTTAAAATGCACATAACTTTTAAAAGTTAGAGATGCGTGCTGGGATTCGAACTCGGCCCCCCGAAAGTGAAGTCGAGGTCCTACCCACTGGGCTATCACAGCTTTTGATGATGATGATGTCCTCCATGACGTATCCGTCAACGGCGACACCTTGGCTTTATCGTCTCGAGTGTGCACGGATATGACTAGCGTAGCCAAATTTAGTTTTGAAGATTCGATTGCACGATCCGCAGTAAAGTTGACCACTGTTATTATAACTATACGTATAGGAAGGCTTAGGCCTAATTTTTTTGTTGTAGCGCTTTGAGTCAATGTGCTCTAGACGTTTCATTTCGAAGGTTTTACATTTTTCACTTATCAGTTTGCGCCATTTAGACCTCTGCGTGGCAATTCGCTCCCAATTGCTCCATGGTATATTGCATGATGTTAGATTGCGTTTTAGAACATCCTTAAAGCGCAAGTACTGACCACCAGACTTTCAGTAAGAGCTCAGAGTAAAAAACTGCTTTCGGTAGCCGGGTGTCATTCATGCGCGTCAAATGTCCACACCATCTGACCTTTCAATATTAATGCTTCCATGCCGTCCATGCTCACAGCTTTTATCAAGTTAATGTATACATTAACTAGAAACCTTGATTTTCCGAACTTTGAATATTAAATTTACCTATAATAGTAAATTTAATATAATATCCACACACATTGTCGATTGGGATATATAACTTTAATGATCTACACTATGCCGATGTAAGTTTCCTAATTAAATGGGTTGAATAATATAAGGTTTTAGTGATGATTTCGGGAACCGACGGCAGCAAGTATCTAATGAAGGAAAACTGGAAAGCTCCCATGCTGGAGCTATATAAAATAAGTTATAACTAGTAAGTAAATAGGTGCAAGTAAATATTGCAGATCGCCCTTTAAATCGTATATATTATCGATTTTTTTCCATTATTTTTTAAGAAACAAAAAATCTAATATGTAATTTAAGTCTATTCTTAAATCAATTACTGTTTTATTTGATTACACTTCATATATCGGTTCGTTGCAGTATTATTTGATTAAAAACATGATTTAATACAATTTGCTTTATCATAAAAAGGCCAGACTGCCAAAACTTATTTAAAATTCTTCTAAAATAGTGCTAGATTTATTTAATGTGATGATGAGAAGATGAAAAGATGATGTATGCAGTGACAGGGTGTCTTGTCAAAAAAGTTAAAGTCACTCAGCATATTGGAGCAGGCTTTTTTTTTAAATCTCTCTGAGGTACGAAATTCATATGAAGAAACCCGTGAGAGAACTGAAGCCTCTCCAAAGAAGTAGCAGGCTGAAGTGGCAGTAGCTAGTAGAACCAATAGCCGTTGGGGCAGACATGTTCTGGAGTGCACGGACCAGTAAACGCAGTGTGGAACGACCTCCAGTCCATTGGACAGACGACCTTGAAAGGTAGCTGGAAGCGGCTGGATGTGAAACGCGAAGGTCGGTGTATAGTACACACTCTCGGTGACCCCAGCAGTGAATGTTTTGGTCTGATAACGATAGTTGTACCTACTATGTACCTTAGATGACAATTATTGGCTATTTTAAGTACCTAAATCCTATAGAAAATGAAAATGGTTAAACGTAAGTAGTTCTTAAATGTCGTAATCAAGATACCCACCCATTACCGGCCTCTACAGAGCACAGGTCTTACACAATGAGAAGGGGTTAAGGACGCCACCGCGCTGGCCCAGTTTGGATTGGTGGACTCCAAACACCTTTGAACATTATGGTTTTTCTTCACCGTTGGAGCAAGTGATATTTTAATTGTTTAAAACGCACATAAATTACAGAAATTAGAGGAACGCGCTGGGATTCGAACTCAGTGAAGTTGAAGTTCTGCCCACTGGGCTATCACCGCTTCCCATTCCTTATTTTTAAATGTTATACTGCGTTATTAAGGAATTAAAATAAGATAGTACTATGAGGATCGAATGCGAATACGAAAAATCAAAAGCCATTAAAGCAGAGTTCAGCAAAACGACGATACAAAATTACGCAGCGTTTCAATCACGCAGCGATCCTTTGAATTGAAACCGAACATTTCCATTCGTAACAAATTATGCAAATATTTTGGCGCCATTTCGAATCACCGCTGCCAACCGCTGTCAATTTGCATCTTTTAGTGAGATGTTAACATCTGGTGGAGCAGGTGCAGCGCCCTCAGCGCTTCGCTTTCCCCCCCACTTACATCTGTCTGCTGAACGCAATTTTTTACAAAGCGCTGATTCCGCTGAGCCGGGGTAGCGGCGGTGTTCCGCGGGTCTCGATGTCAAATTATCTGTCAATTTATTCAAACGAGATGGTAATTTCAGGGCGCTCGCAAATTGTGATTATTTATCCGTCTTTATTTCAGTTTTGAGCAAACGAGGGTTTATTAAAGGGGTCGCTGCGAGGTAATTGGGGCTGTTTTGATCGTGTGGGGGTACCTAATTGAAGTGTTTTCTAGTGTTTGAGGGGTGGTTCGAGATGAATGGATTAGTTAGATGGTAGATAACGATCTGTGAGGCAGTGATGGGCGGCTTTCTTCTCTAAGTTGGGTTATTAAGTTGTTATTGCGGCAATGATATAATTTACTTCGCTTGTTGTTGATTTTTTATATCGTCTTTATACTAACTTTTTGAGGGTTATGTGGTTGCGAGTGGACTGAGCATGGAGAGTTAGTCCACCAAACCGCACTGGGCCAGCGTGGTGAACTTTGGCCTAAACCCCATCTTATTATGGGAGGAGACCCGTGCTCTGTAATGGACCGATAATGGGTTGATGTGATGAGGATGAAGACAGTTGAGTCATAAACTACGACACAGGCACATGAGCAAAGAGCCGCATATTGCATTCGGGCGCGTACCTTGCAAGCCCTGCGAAGTGTCGTTCTGTTTATAGGGCATGGCTTTCCACTTACCATCAAGTGGTCAATCTGCTTTATTAGTAAAATTTGTTCTTAACATTGCAACATCTAATTAAGTTCTTTAACTAAGACGCAATATAACTTTGTTTCAATATATTTTATCTTGTAAGTTTTTAATTAATAGTTCTTGTTTCATTTGCGCTTACTTAACCGTAAGTAAACATTTTCTAATTATTCCGATCAGTTATTATTTGAACACATGTTGCGAATAAGGAAATCCAATTTAAAATGTTATTTTGTAACTTAGCTTTCGTTTTCTATTTCTTTTTAACAATTTTAACATTTTTGCTAATTTTAATGCTTGATATTGTGACTGGGGAAGTAAAAGGAAATGATAAGGAAGGTAATAACGAGAATGATGAAATTAAAGAACATCAGCGTAGATTTTTGGAAGCTCTGGACGATAGAGATTGGCACGTGTCACATTTGAAAGACATGGATTTCGATACAGATTGCGAGAAAGCTACCTTTCACGACAAAGTGAAAAAGTATCGCAGAACTTTAAGAAGTGACGGCGCATTAGTTGAATTTGTTTCCGCAGACGCGTTACCTTATAATGAAACAGATTTACCGACACCTACATGCAAAAGTAATCTAACGCGTCGCTTAAAAAACGTCAAGAAAAATCAACCAGAAGTTAACGTGACGAATGCTAAATACAAAGAGATATCAGCTAATGCCAGCGATGATATTAAACCAGCAACAGTAAGTGTTAAAGAGAAAAAAAAGCCTGAGGATACTGTTCCAAACAAAAATTATCAGAGACGAAGCGAATACCAGTTCAGCTCTGTCGAATACTACGATGAAGTTCAGGATTTTAATGCAGACGTTTGCCCAGACGCAGTAGAAGTTATTGAGCTGGAATTAGATACTTTACGATCTTACGACATTGTATGTGAAGCTACTTTGGAATGGAGAAGCTTAGAATGATGGTTGGTGAAATTCCAGTCTCGGGTGGTGCGGCGTGGTAAATTAAAACAGCAGCATCAATCTTACATTTGTATTTTTAGAATTTAAGGTGCAGTGATTGTGTCGTTTTTGATTGTAGCAACGATGACCAGCAAATTTAAGATGCAAAGAATTTAGAAAGATGTATGGCACTTGTTTATCCATGTCATTGTTTCTAGGATATGACTCAAAACCTATGGCATTTTTTATCTAAAAAGTGCCATATTATTATTCATATAAAAAGTGTATTCATTCATTCATTCATAAATTTTTACTTTACAGACTAATAATTAATTTAAAGCGAGCGATACGTATATATTCTAATAGAAATATATACCATCCAACTCCACGCGATGCCATAGGTTTTGAGGCATATCCTAGAAACAATGAATAATACATTTACATTGTTCTTAGGTCGTATCCATCTTAATATTTTTAAACGTCACTAGTGACCGTTTTTGCTATACCTCGCCTATATCGTAGCCTAATGATTTAGGCGATATCTTTAGAAAGAAACGTTTCACCAACTCTTAGGTTATAACTATTGGTAAACAGTTGATGTATGCCTAAGAATCTCCTTAGATTAGGCGTTCCTTATTAAGGCATTGCCTTAGCTTGTCGTTAGTGGAAACGCGCATTAGACAGGTTCCTAAATCAAACTGCAGATATGTCTTGTCATTGTAACGTTGTAAATATAACTTTTTTGTGTCGGCCATTGTTTCTTTTAATTACAGGTGTAACACCATTAGTCTTTTTTTAGTTATAAAGATTATGAAAACTAAGCTTAATTTGCTATACTCAGCGAGGAGCAGGAGAATCTGTATGGTGTAATTTATAATCATTTCAATCCTTATTCTCCACACCAAACAGATCTTCGGCAACGTACACTCCTCGCACGTTTCGTTCCGAAACCGGAGCATCCTCAGGAGATGTTATTACAATGAATAATTGTTAAGTACTTAACCATTATTAATAGTAAAGCCAACATCTACTTAGAAACTATAAATTACACCATATAGATTCTCCTGCTTTTCGCGCTTTTCATAATATATCATGGATTTCCGCAAAGTATCGCCTGTTTCTATCCAATAGTAATAAAGATATTTTCTTTCACTTTTTCTTTTATGTCATATTATAAGAACTTAATCTGATTAAAATGTTCATAGGATGGAACTCCCTACAAAACAGCACCAAAGCTCGGAATCAATTGAATAGTTTAATCAACATTATAAATATCAACGCCACGCCAACGTGACGTGCTTATTGATTACTTGTCTACGTTAATTAGACAGTAATAATGATTCGTAAGGCTCAGTGACACTCTGCGGGAGATAGAGAGAGCTACGTTAGGAGTCTCTACGTGATTGAATCAGAAATCAGGAGATCCGTAGAAGTATTGAATTAGAGTTACTGACGTAGCTCAGCGAGTCGCAAAGCTGAAGTGGCAATGGGCGCCGCACATAACTCGGAGAACCGATGTACTGATGATGGGTCCCAAGGTGCTGGAATGGCGACTCCGCACAGGGAAACGCAGCGTTGTTGGCCCCTATCGAGGTGGACCGACGACGTCGAACGAGTCGCTGGGAGCCGCTGGAAACAAGCGGCCGTGGATTTCTTAGCTCCCTACAAGAGAACCATGTCCTATTTTTAATTTTTATTTTTAATTTTACTATTATTTTATTTATTTAGAATATTTATAAGGATAATAATTGACACAATAAACATGGTGCCGCGATTAACTTTGCAGTAGTAAGTATAAACTGCGTCGCAACATTTAACGCCCACCTCCAACAACAAATGTATGGTATACCAATATGTCAAAAGTAGACCATTGAAAATGCCTATAAAAAACATGAGAGTGAAGACATGAAGTAAATTAAACAAAATGAAATAAAAATAATGATTGTTTTTTGAAACTTTCAAATACTAAAAAGCATGTAGCGTCTTATTAATGTATATAGGTGTGTTAGTGTGTGTACTTGTGAGTGTGTTCATGTGTGTGTGAGTCTATCTTCGAGACCTATCTACGAGCAACATTTGAAGGCTGTGAGTTCGATTCCCACAACTGAAAATTTTCTGGAAAGTTTTTTCAGTTTCTGGCTGTTTACCTGTATATTATAAGTATCTATGTAAATTAATTATAAATATATTCATCTGAGTACACATAACACGAGTGATCATTCACAAGACTTGCCAAACGCGCGATTCTAATGCCCGTTTTCCCTAAACCTAGGAATCGCCTAAGTCAGATGATTCCAAGAAAAAAAAGGTTAAATAACTCGTATGTGATGCCCAACGTTGGAATAAATAATTAAAATAAATAAATAAATAAATATACTACGACAATACACACATCGCCACCTAGCCCCAAAGTAAGCGTAGCTTGTGTTATGGGTACTAAGATGACTGATGAATATTTTTAGGAGTTATATATAAATAAATACTTAGAAAATACATATAAACACCCAGGCACTGAAAAACACTTATGCTCATCACACAAATATTTTCCAGTTGTGGGAATCGAACCCACGGCCTTGGACTCAGAAAGCAGGGTCGCTGCCCACTGCGCCAGTCGGCCGTCAGTAATTAATTAGTTTTCTTAAATAATTTTAACTCCATTCGAAAAAGGAAAAATCTGATAATACAAACACAAAATACCACACCTTGAGGCAAGAACCATAGATAAGTAAGGTTATATGAGTTTCCTAATGAATATCGATCGGTGACGGGTAAATAGTTGCCTAGGAATCATCTTTGAAGGCGTTACTTCTTAGACATTGCCTTGTCGATAGTAAAAACGGGCATAAGACTCATTAGTTAGACTAACATACCTACTCGTATATTAGTACTCAACTTATTATTTGAAATACTAAAGTTATTGCTTAGCCATTCCGTTAGAAATGCAATTGGTCGTTATTGGACACAATCTTTAACGCCTGCTTTTTCCTTGCCTTTAGTGTAACATTTAGAAATAACTGGAATGGCCTAAAGAAAGATCTTAAACTTATAGCATCCCTTTTTTACAAGGGTGGTTAATCAATAACAACTTTTTGGAATCTATCATCATTTTGCCTGTGGTATCCCTTCAAATAATCATGAATAAGCTCCGTACCAAAATGGTATAAACGAAAAATACGAAACTCTAAAATTATTGACGGCCCATTGGCATAGAGGGCAGCGACCCTGCTTGCTAAGTCCAAGGCCGTGAGTTTGATTCCCACAACTGCAATAACGTTTGTGTGATGTATTTTATTATTTTTATTATTGTAGATACAGCAAAAAGTTGTGGAACAGACATCAGCATCATATCGACCCATTACTGGGTCACTACAGGGCACGGGTCTCCTCGCGCAATAAGAAGGGATTAAGACAGAAGTTCACCAAGCTGGCCCAGTGCGGATTTGTGGAAAATAAGTTATTAATTATGGATACTGTAATATCCCAATAATTGTGACAGAAAAGTACTACGGCCATGCTTTATTCTGCCACTCAACAGCATTTTTTCAAGTTTCAATGCTGGGTCTGAACAGCGTGGTTGCTGGTGTTATTACAGGCACATAAGGCTAAACACCAATGCTTAAAGATTTCCAATTACCATCAGGCCCATCTGTTTGGTCTGTCAATTATAACAATAAAAAAAAATCCACTAAAGAACGCAAAATCTAAATTTTATAAAGGAAATATTAAAATTTACGGTACTGTTACGCCATCTTGTGCCATCTAATAAAATGGATGGATGCAAGTTTCTATAGATGGCATATGTGGTATACAGTTCATTCATTGAATAAACTCACAGGGGTGGGTTCAGAGTATCTCACCGAAGTTGTTCGCAGTAAAAGTATAGATGGCGAACTGAGAGGGACAAAATAATTTCTAAAATCGACAAGAGATGGCTCTGGTGGCAACGCGTAAGTATGGCGGTAGAAATAAAGATGGCGCCTTTTTTGAAGTTTCGTTTTTAATTATTGCATGGTATTTATGTTCAGTATATCTGAATTTAAAGATAAAATCATAAACGTTGTATTAAAATATATATAACTTTTGTTATATATATTTTAAAGTATCATTTTCAGACGCACTTAGGTATTTGTATAACGTTAAAGATTTTAGTAACACTAGAATTCAAACCCTACGTAGCTGTAATAAAGGTATAGTTTGAGATAGCAACAAGTGGTTGTAGTCGACTAGTCTCCTGCGTAATTATGACTGCCTGGTAAAGACATCCATTAAACACGTGTTTGAATCAGTACTCTATAAAACTCTTAACGACTTCTATGGTAAGATTGAATGACTCTGTGTCAGTCAATCTTACCATAGAAAAGTTGCGGGGGGTATTTCTTGCTCAGGCATTTGACATACACTAGCATCGTACCTAAATGATAAAACCATGTAGGAAAATGTCAGGAGATGGCACTGGAAGCAAAGAACGAGTAAATTCGTCGGGTTAAAAGCAGATGACGCTTTTCTCGCAAAATTGTGTTTTGTATTATTATAATAATACATAATTAAATATGTCTTTAAATTATAATAGGTAATCAGAGAGGAAAGCATTATTTAATTAATAAAATAAAGTTTAAACAATAATAATATCGTTTTCGTCACTTGCAGCTCGTACAAAACCTATAAGGTTTAAATGTTCTCAATTTAAATGGGTAATGATGTAACTATTTTTAATACCAATTACCAACAAAGAGTTTATGGTTCTTCAAAAAGCGGAGATAGATATTCTCATCTCAAACATAAACTGCGCCATTTTCCTTAAATATAATAACTACTAATTAAATAGTCTGTGGCCATCAAAATCTTGAGATAAATAACGGCTTCAAGCTTTCGTACAGTGCAATAAAATCGGTTAAAAACAGTAAAAATGCCCAGCCATTTTCCGAGAACGTATATATTCGAAAGTTAGTTTGTTTTTTCTTAGTAACATGTAAATCAATTGTTTCTTTATTACCGCTGCTTTCATCCTCGATTTCGATAGAGATAGACATACGAGTATCTCGGAAAAGCAACCGGTATAACCACACCAGTTTTAAGAAAATAAATTCCCTTCGTTACCGATGCACGCACATCTTTACAGCTAATATTGGCAAGTTTTTTAAAACAAATGGCTTTTGTCCTGGAAACGGACATAGGATATCTAAATCCTGTAACTTTAATTAAAAAAAACTAGCTACCTGTATTAAATAAAAGCTGTAGATAGATAGAGCTTAAAATATACATGGTCACAATTTCGCGAGATCGCGTTCTCGTTTTTAGTCGGAATCGTCTAATCAGCATTGACTAATACAGATTTTCTTATAACTTTTTACTATAACTACGAAAGCTCTTACTATTACTTCAGCCTCACCTACTTGACAAGAGTTTTGAATATCAACATGTGGTTTTGGTTGTTTACTCCTATTTAGTTATGACTGCCTGGTACAGATCGCACTAAAACACGTGATCACTGCAAACATATTCTCATGGGGCCCAGTCTGCTATTATTACCACTATTGTGTACCAATGATCGACATCGTAATCTTTAGTTTTGTCAATTTCGTAATCTACTAGTTCAATGGCGTCGTTATGGGTTTCCAATCGTCTACCGCTAACATTGCATTGAAACAATTTTCATTATTTGCTTGCATTTTGACAAGATAATAATCGCACATATGCGTTTGGAAATCTATACTAATATTAGAAATTGGTACTGGATGCTTGGTATTCTTCTACTGTTCGAAATACCAGATCATTTCTAACGCGCACTTGCAAATTATGGAACAATCTCCCATCTGATGTGTCTCCTCAAAAATTGGTTGCCTGTAAAGTCGGTATACGGGCGAAAGTTTTACGTGACAACGACTTTGAGTGGTAAAATAATTTTAATGTGAATATTCATTCGTATAGTAGGAAGAAGGATGAAATAATAGTAACAATTTAAAACATTTATTTATACAAAGAATTATATTTAAAACATTAATTTATACAAAGAATCTCGCACTGAATTTCATATTAACAAAATTTTATTTTTACTTTTACACATACATACGTATTTATATACAAATATACATACAATAACTTGCAATACATTTGCGTACAATGAAACAGCGTTTACTACAAAGGGACGCGTGCCTTTCACTTTTTAAGTCTGTCTCTCTCGCTCTTAGGCGGGCTAACCATGCCCGAGTGGAAGGGACGCGTGCCTCTCACTCGCTCTCATTGTGAGCGCATAACGTGAGCGGAGCGTAACGCAGTTTCTTGAAGTGTCACCCGGCAAACCAATTTATAAGACGTTGTCACGTCAAAATACAATCTAGGGTTATTCAAGGGGCGGATAAACAAATTCCTTAAAAGCCGGCAACGCATCGGTGGCTCCTCTGGTGCTGCAGATGTTTATGGGCGCCGGTGATCACTTATCATCAGATGACCCACTTGCTCGTTTGCCCGATATTAATATAAAAAAAAAGCTGAAGAGTTTGTTTGTATGAAAGCGATAATGTCAGAAACTACTCGTTTTATTTGGAAAGTTATTTTAGTGTTGGATAGTCCATTTACCATCACGCTATGCCCAAAAGGGTAGACCTAATTGAAAATTTTTGCATAATAATAATTGTTTAATTCAGGTAAAACCCATCTCAATATACACGTAAAAAAAGTAGCATAGTATTTTAAAAGATCTAATCTAAGCATAAACGGGGAAAATATACTTTTTGAGAGTTACTGATGCGTGCGCTACGACAACGGTTAAAGTTACGCGTACGGTAAAAATTGTGAGCGGAATGAAGGAATTATTACCCTTTAAAAGTTTCAATCCAAATAATTATATCATATGAAAGTATATCATGATTTATAACCGGAACAAAGTACTGAACCGCGCCCGATGTTGCTTAACTTCGGTGATCGGACGAGAACGAGGTATGGACGTTGACACCAATATCATTAAAATAGGAGACCAAAATCAACGGCGGATAAAAATGTAATAATGCAAAATCCACCTGAATTTGTTAGATTTTACTTTTAATAGTTTTATTACTTTTAATACGTTTTGTAGTAAGCTAGTTTTCACGTGACACTTAAAAAATCTCACAATCTCTAAACCTTTTACCAAGAATCTGCAGACAAAGTATTCACCAAAAAATACGCACCAAGTTGACTTTCTTTTCCTTTATTAATTTTAGTTACAACAATGTAAAAAAGCCATAAATTGAATTCCTCATTTATTTTAGATTCTATTCAAAACGAAGCAAAAAGCCGACATCACGCGGTGTTCCCAGGCGGTCACCCATCCAAGTACTGACCGCGCCCGATGTTGCTTAACTTCGGTGATCGGACGAGAACCGGTGTATTCAACATGATATGGACGTTGGCGAAAGCTAGAATGAATTACACAATCAGAATATAACAATCTTCCAAATACCCATCAATGATAACGTTAATCGTTTAACGCCACCTTATTGGAAGTCGCATTAGAAGTTTCACTTCAAGAAGGTACGGACTGACCAATATTTTAGCCTTATCTGTCATTTAAAAATTCGGTAGGTATTAATCAGTGAGCTTCATTCGTAGGCCATCAGTGTCCCACAGCTGGGAAGAGGCATATCTATTTAATGAGAGGAATCTAGGGCTTACCCACCAAGCTGTTCCAAAGTGATCTCATGATCCGTAGTTGAAATTACTATCTACCTGATACCGAGACAAACATTTTTTCCTTCCAACCGCGAAAGGACGAGGCGAGCCAGAGCTTAGATTGAAACATGTTCTCCAAAACTATCGCTATGTAGAACTTGTTTCAGTTGAAAATCTATTACAGTATCCAATATTTTATGATTGTCTGGTGCTTGAACACTATGCATAGTTTTCGATACTGTTTCCCTGGTAAAGTAAGGAAGATGATACTATTAATAGGTATATGAAATTGTAAGAACGTGAGTCAGGTAATTCTGTAGCCATGTTACTAAGGTTACATAAGTTAAGAGACGGAAATAGTTTATTTCGTTTACTCCTAGTTTATACACCGGTCACCTAGACAATTTATTTCGGAAGGTTATACACCGGTTTAATGAAATCGCGGCGGGTTATTTTTATTTTTGAAAACGAAAAATAAAAACTTTTTTAGGCGGGACTAGGGAGTAACTCTGATTTTTTCTGACGGAAGTAACGCTTACGTCAGACGTCTGTGTAGTTTCCACTACATAAAAATAATAATTTGGATCGGTCGTAAGTAAGTATATGTCATATACTCCACGCTTCTTGACTTATACGCCAGCTCAAAATATCATAATCAATTTTCAAACGGATCAATTATGAATGAAAATCGAATAGTTTTAAAACAATATTTTGAATTCCAAAGTATTTTGAATATCTCTAAATATACTAGTTTATTTATTACTTTTATAAATAAATTTTCTGACGTTTGCGACATTCTATAATATTCAATGACATGGTTATATTGACATGCGCAAATCTAACCTTCAGTTTTCTACTCTCAATTATTCTATTTAACTAATGAAAATATTTATAAAATGTGAAAGTGATATTAATGAATTATAAATAGAATATAAAATGAAATAGTGAATATTAAATGAAATGGCGGAGTCCCAGGAACATTTTAATTTTACTTTTATCAATAAATAATAATAAAAGTTTTACTTAAATCGCGCGTAAAGGTTATACGCACACACTATTTTTTCTTTTAAATATAATTTATACTGCAACGTAAAAGTAACTTAATCGATACCAGTGTTTTTGTGTTTACTATTCAAGGCTATAAATAATAAGATAGATATAGTAGACCTGATGTTTCAAGCAGCGTATAGAGTTTCGGTACGACGATGCCGCGTTGAGGCCAAATTTATGTGAGGTATGGGTTTTATAGACCTAGGCGCCATCATCACCTCCAGGAGATATTGTTGCAGACAAGGGTTAAATTGTGAGGGAATATTAAAAATTGATCACTGAGCTTTCCCCCACTATCGAATATCAAGGGAGCCAATGTGCGAGTTGTATGCAGCCCCTAATAGCATCTGGGTCAGTCAAATACTTTACAATTTGTTAATAATGCACTTTCTGTACCTCATAGGGAAGGTCCATATTTCACCGAGAGGCTAGTAACGCTAACAAGTGGTATTTGTAGTAGTTCCTCTACGAAGCTTATGATTGCCTGGTACATGGAACAGTTAGTCACGTGTTTGATCACAGATCATTCCCCTCCTCTTTTAGATTGTCTGTTAGAACAGTGAAGAAATGCTACCTTTTTTTGTCACTTGAGCTCAACCCACCTGTTTCTACTTACATAATATTTATCTCCAGCGTGCTTTTTTCTCCAGCGTGCTTTTTTATGTCTGGTATGGCTAGGCGGCTAGGCTTGAGAATGCGATCGATCATAATTAGTTCTTTTTTACCCGGCGAAAGCCAAGCCAAAAAAATAAAGGTTGTATTTAATAATTGTTAACTGTTGCGCTTAAACTTCTGAGCCGATTTAAATTTTTGAAAACTTCACCAAGTTTTAGAAAATCCAAATTAATAGCGAAATTGCCTTCTTGTAGCACTACGTCTATTTTAATTCTAGAAACCCAGACGTATTTCGTACTTTTTTTTTCTTTTAAACAAAAATTCGCCAATTTCAAGTTTTTGCGAGACTCACGTACGGCTATTGATCCACGTCGTCTCGGATCTCCTTTGTGGTTTTAGTTCCCTGGTAGAAAGCTCCGCACGCCACGTGTTTGAATCACTAAGCTCCTCCTTCCTCCATTTATGAACTGTATTATCTTCTGTAACTGGGTTGGGTCTGTAATTCAACAGGTAGTATATATTCGTTACGGAATCTCCTAACTGCTTATAATTGCCTGGTAGAACGCTTAGAATGCCACGTGTTTTCCCGGTTCCCGCGGTACCCAGTTTAGGGGGAGCCCATCCAGCCCATCCATGGGCTCGCCTATATTTTTGTATACAAGTCACCGCCGAGCCGGCCGGTCCAGAAGATTATAAACTGAATTTTATTTATGATAGAGTTTAATTTTGTTAGCACAACTTATGCCCATAGAGATAATAACTATTCCATTCATACCAACATTAAAAAGTGGAGTGCCTGAAGAAAAAATAAAGAAATTAATGTCAGTTAAAAATGCCGCTATCGAAATTCAAATTAGAATTACGCAAATCTAATCTTAATTCTTAGGGAGTTAAGGTTTTTCATAAGGATAAAGGTTTCAGTCGCGTTTGTTCTCGCATTCGTAGAAATATGTATCGAAAGTTTATAAAAAAATCCAATCATTATTAGCAAAATAAAATTAAAACGTACCGCCTCTATTCTATATTAATAATTTTTATTCAACCCCGAAAATATGTATTAAATATTGTTTATATTCTCACATCTCTGTCATAATCATTAACTTTACAGCTTTATTTACAAAACCTTTCCAGTATCCTTTAGTTGAACAGTAAATAGAGCAACACTACGCTCGGCCTGCGAGGAATACGTCCTGTAACGTGCCGACTTGTGTCCATCATCCTGAGGTGTAAGTGTAAAGCAAGCCGCGGCATCCACGCCTAACAAAGCATTGCAATAATGAAATGCTAAGCGGCAGAAAAAAACGTGTTGGTAGTCTTTCCCGGAAGAGCTCTGACAAAAAGCTCTCCTACTACTACAATAATTTATAAGGCTATAACCGTCTAACAGTTGCCATATTCCAAAGAAATTTGTCCAACGTGAATTTTATTTGCTAGCTTATTTCTTTAATCACGCAGTATTTTTTCCCAAATCTTACATATTCCATACTTTGATTGAATAAGCGCAAAAATAACAGATGCTTCCGGAATTTCGTATGCATTATTGTTTGCAGTGATGAATAGATAGGTAAGCTAAGCTACAAGATTGAATCACCAAGCTTTTCGTATCTTTCTCATTATTATGAACAATACAGATTGAACTTATAAAGGTAATCTCCTGTGTTTTTATATTTGCCTGGTACTGGGGTCGAGATGCCATGACAACCTCCTCCATTTTATACTGGGATTCTTCAAGACCACTAACTAACAGATCCATTTTCTTTGGCATACAATACATATTTAAATATCTTTTGACGTTTTATGTCTACCTAGTACAAGCAGTGTAGCATTTGCATAAGTTCTGCTCTCCTTATATTGTTGGTTTTTCCATACAAACACGTAGTTTTTTGTTCTATAAATAATATATTATGGAAATACTAGGTTCACAAACAACTATTTTCTTAAGTACTTGTCTTATAAAGTAAACAATCATTTCATAATTTTTTTGGCAATAAAAACGAGTTTTGATTAAAAATAAAGAAATACGTATTGGACAGAAGCAGGCGTTACTTTGCGGAAATCCATAACATATTATGAAAATTAAGCTTAATTTGCTCCGCGAACAGCAGGAGAAACTGTATGGTGTAATTTATAATTTTTTCAATCCATATACTCCACACCAAACAGATCCTCGGCAATGTACCCTTTACGCACGTTTCGCTCCGAAACCGGAGCATCCTCAGGAGATGTTGACTTTGCAATGAATAATTGTTCTACAATTTGAAAAAAACTATTGAAGGCCCACCTACTTAATGAAAAATAATAACTGCCCGCCGCCTGCCCGCCTATATGTCCGCCTGTCTACCCGCCTGCCTGCCCGCCTATCTGCCCGCCTGCCTGCCCGCCTGCCTGCCAGCCTGTCTACCTGCCTGCCCACCTATATGTCCGCCTGTCTACCCGCCTGCCTGCCCGCCTGCCTGCCCACCTGTCTACCCGCCTGTCTAACCGGCTGTCTGCCCGCCTGTCTGCCCACCTGTCTACCCGCCTGCTTGCCCGCCTGCCTGCCCTCCTGAATGCCCGCCTACCTGTCCGCCTGTCTACCCGCCTGCCTGCCCGCCTGTCTGCCCGCCTGCCTGCTCGCCTATATGTCCGGCTGTCTACCCACCTGCCTGCCCGCCTGTCTGCCCTTTTGACTGCCCGCCTGCCTGCCCGCCTGCCTGCCCGCCTATCTGCCCGCCCGCATATAATAATTTATTTATTACAAAATAAATAAATAAATAAACAAGTATATTTAGAGATTTTCAAAAAACTTTGCAATTTTAGTTTTTTTTGAAACTGTTGAATTTTATTCACTTTGCCATTCACAATTGATCTGTTTGAAAATATTGGTAATAAATAATCCTAATTTATTATGATATTTGCCACTAGCTGGCGTATAAGTCAAGAAGCTAGGAGTATATGACATATACTTATTACCAATCCAAAACTATTATTTTTAAATAGGAAACGAGGCAGATGTCTGACGTAAGCGTTACTTCCGTCAGAAAAAAATCTGAGTTACTCAGCTGAGTTACTCGTTAGTCGCGCCTAAAGAAGTTTTACTTCAAAAAAAACTTTGTAAGGGGGCTCATGTTCTCGTACAATCGAAATACCTCTTAATTTTTCTACGTTATATCTTTCTTCTCTCTTTTGTAAAAGAATGAGAATGGGATCTTAGAATTTCAAACTAAATTTTTGTTTAAAAAAAGCCGCCTAAGAAGTTAGTCCTTTGAAAAAAGCAGCTACCAATTTTCTTTCAGAACTACTCTCAGTAGAATCTGCGTTCTGTGAAACAGATGAACATATTCGATTAATGTTGGGAGTGTTGAAAACATGTTGTTATTTATTTATTGTTACCTACTTTAAAGTATTTTTAGTATTTTTTTATGCATCGTAAAACAGGTGTTAGTATCACCAAGATCACATAAAGTGGGAATAGCTTTACAAATTGCACTTGTTGATTCAAAGGTTCGTTGCTCACAAAATATACCGCAAACGTGCTCTTGTACAGCAGTGCTATTCTCGTAACTTACATCTTTGTTTTTAACGCTGAAGCAGCGACGAAGGAAACATAAAAAGTAGAAAAAAGAACGCAGTAACTTTACATGTTTCAAAATAAATGTGAATGGAAGTCGTCGCAGTGAAGAGATAATGTTTAAGTTTGTATTTGTAATCACCTGTTAATCAATATATACCAATACGCCGCAGCGTAACGTTAAAAATAACTATGGTTTTGACAGCAGCTTGGTAAGAAAAACTAGTACATATATGTACTGTAGTAGTATATAAATGTTAGTTATATTACTGAACTGGACCAGATACATTAGAAAGTATATCTAAGCAGACGGAGGTCGTACCCGTCACCACCTTTGCTCTTAAGAACTCTGTCTCCAATTTATTTTAAGAATTCAACGGCGAGGTCTTAGATGATTACACTATTGAGAATAGCACAGCAATGCATTAAACAACTTATGCGGTGCATAGTCCACTAAAGTGTACAGTTTAAAATGTAAGTGCAACCATAAAACTACAGTTTGGTGCATTGCGGTAATTCACTGCACGAGTAAGACTGGCTACCTACTATAAAAAAGATGATACGTAATATTATGCATAGGAAATACCGTATTTAGTTTTGCAGCTAAGAAGCATAGCTGTGATCCAGTCTGAAGGTAGTTGTTGCTGGTGTATTTACAGGCACTTAAGGCGCCTGCGCCTCGGGTTGATGAATTAGCAGGTCTAGCATGGGCAGAAGACAAAAATAATATCCCCCGATTATATCCCCCGTCAGGGGATATAATTAACGTGTCCACCTGCTAAAGCATGGGAGCAGGGGATAGGAGAAGTTTACCCCCGTTTTTTTTTTGTCTATCATTTATTCTTTTTAATTTTTTTTTCTTAATTCTTAACTAGGCTTAAAAAAAAAATGAAAGAATAAATGATAGATACCCCCGTTTAGTATTACACATATAATATTTGGGTATTATTTCCACTTGTGTGCTGTGAAAAACAGACTGGTCGTTTTGAAAGTGGCTTATAAGGTTTACACATGAGTTTTCACACCGAATGCGTTTACCTAATCAATTGAAATATTTTATGCTCACTGACATATACAGAAAGGTAATTTCTTGATACATTTAGAGAATATAAAACTGAATTTTGGCCAATTTAATATATCATGTAGCTCTTTTACCACCATCTCTTATCAATAATATCACAACAGTTACGTGTTATCAGGTAAGTAACAAAAAAAAACCAATTTGCATCAATTACATTATCGGTACATGATCCTCAATTCTAAGCCTATTGAAAAATGTTGTAACTTAGTCGCACTTCACATATTTTTATTAAACAACTCTCTGGCGAAAATACAATGTACAGTCCATATGACTAAATTTATACTTATGTTTCTGACTTAGGAGAAAATGCCCCTATACAGATCCAATAGAGTGCGTTTTTCCTTGTCATTACAACCTCACAAACGTCTTTACAGAATTATTGCTGTGATAGTATGGAATAGCAACAGGTGGAATTCAACATTTATCGTGGAGTCTTCTATCTAGTTATGGGTGCCTGGTATAATGTGACACTGCTACACGTGTTTGGATCACAGTGTTCCCCACTGCCGTCGGTGGGACTCGGCAGCTGTCGGATTTGGTGCCCAGCTGTTCCGAGACAAAACTTGTACATAAAACACCTGCAATTATATGATTGCCTAGTACTTGTATCACAGAATGCACGTGGTTTTTAGTTTGGTTCTCACGATAAAATCGTTACGGAAAAAATGCGTTAAAACGGTTTTTGTTGACCGGCCTTTTTGCTTTTACTATATGAAACTTGTTATGTATGCACGTTAACGTTTTTCTCACGATTAAACTTTTAGGAAATACATTTCTATTTTAGTTAAAGGCATTATTTATTTGTTATCATACTTAATATTATTATTATTATTATTTAAACCTATATAGAGATAATACAGTTTGGCCTTAATCATAAATTTTCTTATACTAATACATAAAGCGTAAAAGAGTTCGTTCGTTTGTTTGTTGACTTGAACGCGATAATCTCAGGAACTACTGGTCCGAGTTTAAAATTATTTCAGTGTTGGATAGCCTATATTAGCAACAATAAAGAAGAATGTTTCAAAAACTATGTTTTATTCCTTTCGAGAGATTCCGCTGCGTGCGCAGTGTTACTTGTTTCCCGTTTAAAAGTGAAGTCCACGACAGCGTATGTCTTTATCTTTGTATGAATAGCATTTTTAATTTAGATGTTTATTTGACGTATCTTTAGGGTTCGGGTTCAAATTAATTATTGGGTGAGCAATAAGTTTTTTGCATATTGACTTCTTTTTAATGTTATCTATGATTGAAAATGTACCGATAGCTTTACGTGCTCTATGGGGCACGGGGTTGAATCATTTCCAATTTTCAAATTCCGGGTTAGTGCTAAGAATTTCTTGAAAGAAAAACCCAATTCTAATTATTTATTGGCCTGACCCGGGTATCGAACACCGGACCTAATGATCTGCAGTGGAACATGCTAACCACTAGACCAAAGAGGCAGAGGATTGCTTATGAAGTTTCATTACCAATTAACAAAATATATCAAATTACATTAGATATAAATTGAAATGAGGAACTTATTTTCCTGGCATTTTGTATTTATTTATTTTGTTTTTATAACATTGTAATAAAATAAAATAACATTTTAGTATTAGTATTATACCATAGTAGTACATTGGTACATTTATCAATATACTAATATGGCTAGTGTTCATTAAAGTAACGGGTTTCATGGAGACCATAAAAATGGATTTGTAATATAAGGAAACCTTCTTTATGGTCGTGAGAGCCTGGTACATGTACCGCAAGATACGTGTGTGGGCTTTGGCCACACGTGCTCATTAATTACAGCACGAAAGCATGCTTGCTACCTTACTAATTAAATACATGCGTTTATCTAAATGAAGTAAAAAGTATGCTTATTTTGAGAATGCTTAAAAATCCATAGTGATTTGAATAAGAGCACATAAGACATGGGTTTAGATGAAGATGAAAAAAAATGAAACTGTAAAATAATTTGTTTGCTATCTCAATTTCATTACAAAACAATAAGCTTAAGACCTCTATTTAAGTTTGTATTTGGAGGTCTCTCTTTCCGATACAAAATTGACACATATAATATACTGATAACATGACTTAAGCAATTTATTACATATTATAATTTTTTTGTTTAATGTTTAGAATTTTCAAAATCAATCATGCAAGCATGCAAATATGTGAGTATTTTATATTTATATGTGGGAGTTTGTGAGTATTTGTGTGTGATTGAATGTGAGTGTGTCTGTGTGTGTATTTGCATTTGTGAGTATGCGTGAGTGTTTATGTGATGTGAAAAGACAATACACTTATATGGATGGAAAACGATTGACCAACTTATGGAACTGTCTTTTTAATTATACTATTTTCTAACATTTTAACCTGGGCACTTCTTTAACAAGCATGTCAAGTTTTATAACACAAATCACGTTGGGGTAACAACCTCGTGAACAGTGCGATACAATGTCAAATTCTAAGCAACACCGGAGCATCCTCAGGACTCAGGAGATGTTGACTTACAATGAAAAATTGCTAAGATAATAGTGATAGCAAATTTTATGTTTATTGTTTATCATGAAATTCCGCAAATAACGCCAGCTTCTGTCTAGTATGTATAAATCTTCTTTAAAGATAGTTAAAAACTATTTATCGGGATAAACTCTTTTGGATCCACTTTATAACTGTTGGAACATCAATCACAAAAATATACGGACACTGCATCCTTAGTAGTCTATAACCGCTGAATACCGTAAAAATATGTTTTTAGAAAATATTAGCTGTTGAATTTAAAAAAAGGTTAAATCAGGAAAACAGACAGAGTGCTGTAGGATTGAGGCATTTAGGAAGAGGTTGCGGTTTACAAAATATAGATAAAGTAACGGACGCGGCGAAGCACCCAGAACAGTTGTACCGTTTTTAGGAAAATCAGACCGTATTTCCTTCCCTTTCTATTTACCGATAATCCATAATAGCCCATCTCTTTTGCACAAACACATTTACACTTCATCCCCTCGAATGCATTAAAATATTTTCGATCAAATAGAATTAAGTTACACGCGTCGTAATAATTGAAAATTATCTCTAAGTTCATTTGTGTAAAGTCGTTTTTTCTTTGAATAGGAATATAGGAATTGGGGGTACACTGTTACAGAGATCGGGTTCAAAATTGAAGGGGCCTATAGATTTGGTGAATTTGAGCCTAAAGGAAGGTAAAAAAGGTGTATTTTTCTTCGAAAAGGCGTGGGTACAGTACTTCTGGATACCACACAAGCGAATCTAAAGTCTAGTAGCAGTGCATAAGGTTAAGTATACAAAAGAGAGATGCATGGCGAACTCTTTGTGATTCATGTTAGCCTGGTAGCATTTGCCCTTTAACACGTGACGTCACCCTAATTATCCATTGAAGCTTGGTGGTTCCTTTTTTGATTTTAGATTATTTTTAAGTTTTCATTTTAGATACCTAACATGTGTTAGTTATTAGGTATATGCTGCTATATTGTAGGATTTGACGGCTTTTCGGCGTTATAGGAATCGAAAACCATCAATGAACCGCATTGTTGGGTTCTCTATTTAACAGCTGTTATCGTTTGTAGAAAAAAATAACTTTAGTATTACAGTTAACTTCCTAAACCATTGAGCTATTGAGGCAAATTAGATTTTATGTGGTTTAAATTATCCAAACCAGGTATGAAAATATTACCACGACAGTGCTGGGTCTTTGGAAAGGCAAAATTAAAGTTACCTACCTTGCAGAGATTGCTACTAAGCGATAAGGCCGCCTTTTGTATTCTACTTACGTCTTTGTATTTCTATTGTTCTTTTTTTTACTAACTTCGTAGTGGTGTATAAATAAAGAGTTAAATAATAATAATAATAATCTTCCTTCCTTCCTTCCTGATTCTGTGGGACGAAAAGATATATGATGTATCTATTCTTAAAACTATTTCGATAGCATTAGTGGTAACTAATATACTTACATACAAATTATTGTCACACCATTTCGGTAAACGAACGAGCTGATGCGTCTGACAACGAAATCGGAATCGAACGCTGGACCGTTCCGCTGAGCCTGCGGGAGCCCAAGAGGGATCACCGCAGTTCCGCGTTGCAGGCGTGCCAACTAACAAAAGGCAATTCTTATCTTAATGACACGCTTCCGTTTAGCTGCGCTCATTTTCACAATACCTAGAGTAAGTATAACTTAATTTCTTAACTGACTGCAGTGGACTGTGTTGGTGATTTTCGTTATGATGTGCATGGCATGGCATGATGACAGTAACAAAGGATCGCTAAAATATTGTATTTATTGTAAACACTACACGGTTAACATAAATAAGGTATGAGGTATTCGGTTTGTAATTAACTGCATCACCTCTTTCTCAAAATTATCAAACAATATTTTAAAACAGAACGTATTAAGATTATTTAATTGAATAGAAGCAGGCATTACTTTGCAGAATTCCATGATAGTTGTCAAGCGCAAGTCTATCAAGTATAAAAAAGGCACTTTTCTGTTATTAGATTATCACTATGCCAGGGAGATAAACGAGTATTGTATGTAGGAAAGCTGAATGAAGTAAAGAAAAAAAAAATAACCCATTAAGAGTTTGACGCTATTGTCTCTTGGCAGCGGAACCTAATACGGTTGGCGGGCTCTTGAAAGCCGGGAGTGGCTTTACATCACAATTATTTATGTGCCTATTCGGTTTTCTCGCTATACAAAGATACTTTACACGTACGTGCAGTTATAGTTTTCTTTGGAAATTCAACGGCTGATAGAATTTCGACTGTTCAGAGGATTTTGTTAATTCATAACCGTTTTGTAATGGAAATAAAAATTTTGAAATTAGTAGTTCGCTCTTAACTTATTTATATTATATTTTTCAATTGAAATAAATAAGTTAATTAAATAGGAGCGGTGATAGCGCATTGAGTAGAATTAAATTTTTTTTCCAAAAATTCAAAATCAATTTATTTCAAGTAGGCCTACTTTATAAACACTTTTGAATCGTCAAATATGTATGTTTGTAGTGACTCTACCACCGGTTCAGAAAGCAGATTCTACTGAGAAGAGCCGGCATGAAACTCAGTAGTTGCTCTTTTCCAACATCAACATTTACAATCATTTTTCTATCTTGCGGGAGATGAGAGCGAGGCTGGCTGCTTCCAATTTTCCTTGTCATTAAGGAATTCATCAATTGTATAATATTCTCGCTGTATTATGTATTTAGGTAGGTCAAGAATTACCTTAGAAATCATGTTGTAAAAGCGTATACTCAACCTCACAAAGGAGTTCTGCACCTTTCGAAGACAATATGCAGATATCACTAATTTATGTCCGTTTCTGGTAAGTCAATCGTTAATATCAGCTTTTTATAAAGAGTAGGAGTTTGAATTCCAGCACACACGTCTAAGTTATGTGCGTGTTAAGTAACTAAAATATCACTTGATTCAACGGTGAAGGAAAACATCGTGAGGAAACTTGCATGCCTGAGAGTTCTACATAATGTTCTCAAAGGTGTGTGGAGTCCACCAAGCCGCACTGGGCCAGCGTGGTGGACTACGGTCCTAACCCCTTATGATTGTAGGAAAAGACCCGTGCTCGGTAGTGGGCTGGTAATAGGTTGATGTGATGAAGTTAATAAGACAGGGAAATGTCCCTCTGACTTTGTTTCTTGCACTTTACTGTATGTAAGTCAATATTGCAATAATTGCGGACGACAAGGCAAGAAATGGGAGCTTGAAGTTGGACGCCATTGTTTCTGGAACGCTAATACTGCTGGTTGGTGGGACGACGGCACTGGGAATGGGCTTTGTTCACAATTTTTCTATAGACCTATTTTATTTTCTCATCGCCCTACAGAGATACGCTATTCCTTACAAACTTTAATAATAATAACGTTTAATTCAGATAAAAATCCATAGCTACAACAATAACAATTATCTTATTTACTATATTATAAACTAAAATTGGCCAAACATATAAATAATAAAAAATTAGAAATCTCCTAACTATGGTAAATACCCTCTTGAGCACCTGGTGTGTGAGTGTACACCAACCCAGTGCTCCATAAAGGGATTTTCCCATTTATTGGTTAATATTTTCAAAATATTGTTCGAGCTTCCGCGCATTTTGCTCATCATAAACGTCATCCATATTACAAATGTGTCTGTCAGTTTATGTATTTTCTTTAAGCTAGGGTTAGCTCAAAACATTGAACCGATCTTTTTCTGAATTTCCTAACGCCAAGGCTGCTTGGAAGCAGGCTCCGCTCTCATCTCCCACAAGATAGAAAATTTGAAAGATTATAAACTGTAAAGTGATGTTGGAAAAGAGCAATCTGCTTAGATTTTTTGCTGGCTCTTCTCGGATGAATCTGCCTCCCGAAGCGGTGGTAGAGTCAATACAAACAAGACTAACTTGACGTTTTAAAAGTGCGCGTACTTGATATAAATCAATTTAGAAATTTGCATTTTATCGAATTTCGAGATCGCTGGTTTGCGATAATGCCGCCTATTGTACCTGCCTACCTATAATATTTGTTTATTTTTAACCTTTTTATACTAATACTAGCTGTTGCCCGCGACTTCGTCTGTGTTTGATTTTGTTAGGATGTGGCATTAAATTTAGTCGTAGATTTAAAAAAAAATTAAAGTATGTAGTATTTCTAAGTCTTAAATGAGGGGTTTGCTGCTGTCCGCTGAGGAGTTCTGTCCTCTATCTCCAACCACAGTTTGGGCAAAATTAAATACATATTATAACCTCTATAGTACAAAAATAATTATTTAAATCGGTTATAATTTTTCCGAGTTATGGTGTAAAATCGCCAAACACTCATCTCCACTCCCAATTGAACCGAGCTTAATGTCGGGATAAAAAGTATTCTATATTACTTCTAACACTTCCAAAAATATTTGTACAAAGTTTCATGAGGATCGGTTAAGTAGTTTTTGCTTGAAAGCGTAACAAACAAACTTACATTGACATTTATAATATTAGTAGGGATGTTATGTTTGTGTATAAATACTAATTTGCCATTTGGATACTTTTTATTCCCGAAATGTTAAAATGGTAGCGGGTGTTCTCTGAGAATGAAAAGAGCTTAGTATATCGTGCTGGGCAAATGTGGTTTGATACACTTCACACCCTTTTGAAAACATTATAGAGAACCCTTAGGCATGCAGCTTTCCTCTATATATTTATCATCACCGTTCAAGCAAGTGAGATATAATTGCTTAAAATGCTTCTAACTGTCTGAGTTTCTTAAATTCTAAGTTACAAATGCATGCCGGGTCTTAGAACTACTAGTAATTAGATCTTCCCAAAGGGAGGCTGGAGTCTTACTTAATGTGAACTTTTTTTTTATATATCACTACAAACCAGCCGTTTGTAGTGATATATAAAAAAAAGTTTACTATATTATAATACTATCTATATATATAAAAGAGAAAGTGTGTGGGTATGTTCCGTATAGGCTTCGAAACGGCTGGACCGATTTCAATGAAACTTTCAGGGAATCTCCAGATTGACCTGGCGAGTAATCCTGTAAAGTTTGGTGGCGATCGGAGCACTCCTATTTTTGAACTGTCAAACTGTCAAATACAGCTTTTATTTACTATGATGATATTCTATTGTTGGGTGTACATGGGTGTAGATCTTCACCCGCTCGAGAAGAGAATAGAACAGATTGAATACGGAGAGAAATATATGATTTAATATATTATGAGACTTAAATTAAAAATTTAATGATGCAAGTTTATTGCTTAAATAAAATAAAGTAAAATCTAGCCCGGCGAAGCGGGCCGGGTATTCTAGTAATAATATAAATAAATAAATAAATATACCTACTACGACAATACACACATCGCCATCTAGCCCCAAAGTAAGCGTAGCTCGTATTATGGGTAGATTTATAATGGTGATACCTATAAGATGGTAACTGGCTAGTCTTTGTCGGTAGGGTGGTAACTATTCGCGGCTGAAGCCCCCACCAGACCAGCTCAGATCTCTCTGAGCTGGTCTGGGGGGCTTCAAATTATAAATTCCCAAATTGACCCTGCCAGTAATCAAACCCGCGACCCTCCACTTAAAATCACAGCGCTCACTATTACGCCAGAGAGGTCGTAAAATCTTAGTCTACTCAAAGTACTGCTTTACAAGTAAATATTAAGTTTATTGTAGCTTGTAACGATTCGAGAAATTAAAATTGGACGTAGCGCAAAAATTTTCGAGCCATAAGAAAATTATGGGTCAAACAATAAAAATTGTGGACTATAACATCATTTCCGGATCATAAGTGCTCGCGGCGGAGCGGCGTGCGCCAAATCCTTGCGTATATCTTTTCTTAACAATGCCGTTCTGTTTAGATGTGTCCATTCTGCGTAGTATGGCCACGGTATTTTTTACGGAATTTCTACATCTGCACCTGTTAGAATCACCGTTGCAGAAGATAGACGAAAAACTTGCTACAAAAGTTTAAAATTAAAATGAATGACTATGGTAGTTGATACAAAATTAAATTAAATGATATTTTAATCAAAATTAATTAACTTAAATACTTGGCTTTGCATTTGCACTGAAGTACTAGGTACACATAAATGTTGTGTATCCATGTGCATGTGTGCCAGTATGTGTGTGTGTGGTGGCCATGTTCCTCACCGATGCCTCTCAGATAATAAACCGACAAGAACTCTTATAAAATCCCTTAGTTATTTTTCTGCATTCGCTGCTGAGTAATCTTAAGCGAAAAGACGTTTAAATGGTCATAAGTTATTCCATACACAAGAATTTTTTGGAAATTGCTAGGAAATTAATAGCTTTTTCTTTAAAAATTTGCCAAAAGTGTTGTCATATTATCGGTGCCTAAGTAATTCTTTTTCGTAAAACTAAGCTTTCAAATGTTATTAAAAAGATGTATATTTACCAGTTGATGATTTTAATAGTTTACAAATATTATTTATTTTTATTTATTTTATTAGATATACCAACGATAGACTAGATAAATAGTTTTTAAAATTATAGTTTATAGTCCGAGTTACAGTTATCACTCACAGGACACAGGTATACACAACATTGAAGTAAGTCCGGTTAAAAATAATATAATTATATAAATAATAAATAATAAATAATAAATATAAATAAATAAATATACCACGACAATACACACATCGCCATCTAGCCCCAAAGTAAGCGTAGCTTGTGTTATGGGTACTAAGATGCCTGATGAATATTTTTTAAAGTAAGTTAACTAAGTTATTAAAAGCAAAAATAATAAGAATAAATGTAAGCAAATGATAAAAAAAAAGAAAAAAAAAGCTATTTAAAAATATTAGCCCAAGTTTAATTTCGCCTTAAAGCGAAATAGAGTATCATGAAAAATGTCAATGTCAGGGTTTTTAAGTTGTTAAAAACAATAAGTCATTCGGTTAATATGGGAAAATTGGCCTAGGTTGGTATTGGAAAATTTAGGAGCGACGGTATATTCACCTGTATATCCAGCAGTAGAGGTCAATCGGCTAAAGTGATGTCGCAAAAACTAGTGTGACCAATAATCCACATAAGGGTTCCAAATATGAATAAAATAAGTATTATAATATTATAAAGATATATTATAATACATATGTACGTAAACAACAACTATTTATTTCCGTCTTTATTTTTTCTGTCATTATTATTAATTTTTGAAGTTATACTTCTTTTGGCGCGTTTGGGAAAAATGATGAGAGTAAATTTTTTCGATGCGCGCGCACACCGTCAAGAAAAACTGACCCTGAAGTTAGCTATAGTCAACAATTTTGTTTTTCAATACAAGATTTCACACTGTACACTTTGAGTTGTCAAAGTCTGCGGGCTCATTCCGGTGATTTCATTGATTCAATTGTACAAACAAATATCTCAAATTTTAATGATGAAACTTGGTTTTCCGAAATTAAGATAACTAGATAATGCGTTATAATAAATCTTTCAATGTATTAAATATCTTTTTATGTTTAGAGTAGTTTTTTCTATAAACGCAGAAAAGATTTTTATTTTGTTACGCCAAAGAAGTATAACTTCCAACGCGTGTACATTAAGTACACACACGTTTTTCTTTTTTTGTGAATGTAATGGTCACTTGTTATCGATGCACATATAAGTGAATGTGTAGAATATTGTACAGGTTTATTACTGTATATGGTATATATGTATATTGTTAGTGTCCTTAATAAATAAAAAAATAAATAAATAATCATGTAAGTTTATTTAATTTTTTTGTAACATACTTTATGCACCATCCACTTTCCACCTTTTTATCGGCTTCGTACGCTCAGGTTGCCTTTAAAAGATCACTTTTAGTGATAAGGCTGCCTTTGCACCCTAGCACTAAGTACTATTACTGTTTTCCTTGTATTTTTCCTGTTGTGTTGTGTTGCAATAGTTTTTCTATTCTATTCTATTCTATTCTAAATAAAATGCAGAGGTTCGAAGTTTGCTGCCAGTACATTATTTATTTCAGTGTTGCAGTGGCTGTTTTGTAGATTCGCGTTCTGTGATAGCGTGGTTCAAAAAGCTCTGTACAGACGCAGTGAATATTCGGAAGCTGGTATTTATTTCTGCAAATTCAGATTCATATCTTTACTTGCGTGATTATAAATTAATTTTGATAACAAATTTGATCTTATAATAAAACATAACAAGTACCGTTCCAGTACCATTCTATGGCATGAAAATTATAATTACACCTTAATTATAAAATTATTTTTCCATTTTATACAAAATGTCAGAAAATTAAGGGATCAAAACTGTGAAATTAAATAACAATGTCAATAATATAAAGTAAACCAAATATAAACCTAGTAACACAATAATTTAAACCTTCAATTTTAGATATTCGTCTACTGAATAAAACTGTGTATTATAATTTGTATCATGTTATATTCCAGCCGTGTGGTGACGGCAGATAAATACAGTTGTCATCTGTAAAATAAGATCACATTCTACATGATTTGATAATTAGACAAAAACCGATTTGCCATGGTACGGGCCGAATCGCGTATCAAATCAGAGCGGCGAACCGAGACCACGTATCATGACTGCGTAGTATGCTAAGCAGTCATGATACTACGCCTGTCCTGTGATATACCTGTCCTAATGCGATTATGATACGCATACCTAACCGATAGGCACATTCTATACAGTTTAGTGGCGCGGACCATACCACGACTGAGTATCATCACTTGTCCTCAAGCAAACATGATACGCATCAGCGATAGGATTAGGTTTGTTAATTTATAGGACTGGGAAAATCATACTTCCGCAGTTATAAATGCGAAGATGTGTTTGTTTATTTGTCCTTTCAGGACGTCCTAATTAAGCAAATCAGCTTTATTATTGGCATAGTGTTAGTTGAAAGAACGGAGAGTAATACAGGCTCCTTTTTAGATTTGGAAAATAAAAGTTTCCTACGGAATTTGTAAAAACTTTAAGGCCTAAAGCGAAAAGGTGTAATTCTAATGGACATAGCCAAGGGTGATAAAATAATCGTTAAATGCTCTGTTGTAAGTGCTATCGGGCATTTCCCACCTTTTTTTATTTACTTTGCTCCAGCAGGGCTAGAACAGGCAGGAGCAGGAGGAATATAATTAACGTGTCCACCTGCTAAAGAACGGGAAAATGGAATAGGAGAAGCTGACCGACGTTTAATATTTCACATATCATATTCGGATATTATTTACACTTGTGCTCTGAGAGTTGATAAAGCTGACGGAGAAGCTAAACTTTTATACTACGACAATACACACACCGCCATCTAGTCCCAAAGTAAGCGTAGCTTGTGTTATGGGTACTAAGATAATTGATGATTATTTTTATTAATAATATACATAAATACTTATAATATTCATATAAACACCCAGACACTGAAAAACATTCATGTTCACCACATAAACATTTTCCAGTTGTGGGAATCGAACCCACGGCCTTGGACTCAGAAAGCAGGGTCGCTGCCCACTGCGCCAGTCGGCCGTTATATCCTTTCCCCGGGGATTTAATTGTCCTCTGCCCATGCTAGCCGTGCAGGCAGACATAAACATAAACAAGGTAGCATGTGAACAGAATGTATGGCGGTCTCCACATTACCAAACTAGATGGCGCCACGAAGATCCTGCATCGCGCTAAAGTTAACAAAAAGTGACTATATTATATACAACTTCCAAACATGAATAGTCGGTCCCCGAGCACGATCACCCGATCGGAGGAAGATGTTCCTAGTGTTACGGTCGAGCGTATCACCTGAGTATAGATAGATCCTTAACCTCCTAACCTTAACTGCAATATGTAAATCCTTGCAAAGTTTAATCTTAAATGGTGATTTATCTTTATAGCCTATTATGACCCCATTGTCCCATTAGCTATAAGTAGCTTTTATAAGATAAAGGCTACAAACTTGAATTAATTACAAAGTAAATCGCGAAAAAATTACCAGGCGCTCAGAATTTTTTGGCAATCTATAGAAGTATATAACATACTCTATCTATTAGTAGAGAATCTAAGATCTATCGTGCTAGAACTCACGAAGATCATATGCAATGTTTGCCTTCTTGATGGTTTGCAAAAACATAGATTTTAAGATGACGCGTCAAAACTCTATAACATAAGTAAATGCGCAAGCATCTAAATCTTAAATTTTAACTTAAAAGCTTCTACACGTTCCTGGAGGCTTTTTTATCATCCAAACCTAATAAACGTAAAACTAATAAATCATTAGCCTATAACTAGTTATATAAAGCATGGTAAATACTGTTCATCCTTTCTGTCAGGTGTAACACTACAGGCAGACATTCTTTTTCACTTTTACTTTACATGAATATATGTTTAACATTTGGGTTTGTCGGGATTGGAGAGGCCTGGATTCCGCTGATAGACTACACGCCAAATAGGAGGCATTGTCCACAATCACTACGCAGATAGATGCGTGATCGTAGTAGATGGTTTGTAGCACAGAGGACGGTGCTGCGCGTTTTACTTTATATCCCTTAGTCGCCTGGTACGACACCCGCGGGAAGTAAAGGGGTTGGTGACAATAATATTGTATTCTAATTTCAGTTCAGAATCGTTAATTTATCATCAGAATCCCAAGGCTATTAATTAATACTACTACTTCTTCTGGGTACAGGCCTTCTTTCTCATAAGTAAGAGTGACTATAAACGAATACCAGCATAGAGTGCTTTGATGGGCAGTGCCGTGCATAGAGGGTATGCACAGGGTATGCAGATGATATAAAATGTAGAAAATCTCAAGTACGAGTTATAAATACTTAATGGTAGGCTTTTTATAACTCTTACAAAGCCTATCCTTTAGTTTTTTTTATAACTCGTACTGGAGGTTTTCTTCATTTTATATCATCTGCATACCCTCTATGCACGCCACTGTTGGTGTGTGTTCGTGGGTTTTAGCGATTAGTCAAAACTAACAAGTTGACACAGAAGACCTTACGTGTTTTAATTCCTCGATTGAAATATTATCTCGGCTTCGATTAACCTGTGAATCTAACTGAGGATCTCGTGAACCAAAGTCGATCAGTGCTAATCATTACACCAAAAAGGCGTTATTATACATTTCTAAACTTTGTAACGAATTTCTCCTGCAGGTGTACGTTAGTTTGAGTGCTATATATACCTGTACCACAGAATATATTATTATGCTCGTAAACTGATAGACACGCTCGTAGTTATTCCCGTGCTACGCGCAACAGATAAATATTGAAAAATGTCCGACCATAACTCTTGATAAGTCGATACAGATAAATAATATCGAGTAGTGTTTGCATATTCTTTGACCGTTATGATTTATTTGATGGCCGTCATTAATGTAAAATATGTACATATATTAAGGGCTATTTATGACGTAAATTGGTATTTATTTCGGTCTTAGAATAAGTACACTGGCTTTCAGTTTTATTTCTTCTTAATTTTATCTGATTACAGGAGGGTAGTGTGTTTACGGTCTATGTCCACATTGAGCTCAAACGACGTTGATGTTTACGCAGTCAGAATCATTGGCAGTTTTAGAATGCCACGGTGTAATCAAAACCATCATGGTAGCCATCATTCACGGTTTTTGCTAAATATACATGTTTAGGAGCTAGAGTAAAGGGTAATAAATAAGTCACTTCCCTTGTTACAACTCTATTTAATCTGCGTGTTCGCCGTGTGTACAGCGCAGTGTAAATTTTGCAACTCTGTGTAAAATATAAAATTTTCCTATTAAAATAAACGGTCGCGGCGGGGCGATTCGCTGTATCAGCAACAGGAGTCGTGTTGCGCTATGCATGTGTCCCTACACATGTAATAATAAATCACTGGTTTCAATAAAAAAGGAAATCAAGAAAGGAGACCTATAGGTCTCCTTCCTTGATTATATTTCTTGATTACCAATTACTTAATTACTTACTTACTACCAATTACTTGCTTGCTTACCAATATAATTTGTTATATACTATAATATCTGAGCTTAGATTATTCTATACAAGGTGTCTAATATTTAAAAAAAATATATCTTCTTAAAGTGTTGGGTTTCTGTTTTTGAATATAGCATTTTATAATTACAAAAAATGAAGCCTTATAATTATGATGATGTTAAGAGTTACTGTAAAGTTGGAATCATATCAACGCACGTTATTCAGCATGCTACGAAATGTGGTACAATAAAACACTTTTATTTGCAAGTAGACTACAACCATAGATCGTTAACTAACACGTAAAGTCTATGAATATAACGTACAGCGAACACACAAATACACATAATGAAATTCACTATCTGCGAACAATAAAAGTCTAATGAAAGACACAACGAAATCGTGTATAGGGCGGTATATAAATAGCGTGACCTACTACACTGTCCACCGGTGATATGATTCGATTTACAAGAAAAAACTGGGGAATACGAAAATTCGCAGCGACACCAACACTCTTCCAGTCGCCCTTACAACATTTCGCGCGATAGTCGGCCTTTACGTGCAGCTCGAACCTAACATGATAAAAACCTTGATTGGTTAATTGAATTAGCGATCTATACAAAATAGTAACCTAATTAAAAAAAACAAAAACTCAACATCACAAGGAAGCATAATAAAAAATAAAATATTTAACTTACTTTAAAGATTTTGGTGATTTGTGTTTCAAGAACAATGATTATGTGTGAATGGTGTCTACTGAAAGTCGGGTTTTGGCGGCAAACTGAGACGTCATCGAAATTGACAGATGAGCTTCGCGCGCTTTTTCTTCAGGTGCGTTCAAGTAACACAGATAAAAAACACTTTTGATTAATGACTGCCGCCATTGTACCTGGAACTTTTAGTTTTTAAAATTTGGTTTAACCTTTTTAAGTCTGCCACTGAAATTTCTATCTAAAAATATTTATTTCAATTGGTAAGTAGGTATTTTAAAGGAGGGAAAACTGAGGTATAGGTCGCCGAAAATACTGGGATAGCTTGATAATCCTCCGATCTTCTTCCGATCTGTAAGACATTTAAGTTGTGTTACATACTCTCGGAACTGTAAGAATTTGTGCCGTTATAGGTCAGTTTAAGGTGTTTTGAATGTTATGGCTTACCTTTAACTAGTGTGCCATGTTTTTATTTTCATAATAACCACGCATAAAACATGTAGACACAATAGCTATTGCGAATCAACACGAATAAATATAATCTGAGTCAAGAGTTTTCGGTCGGAAATTTAGCCACCCGCGACTTCGTCCACGTAAATAAGAAAGTTCCATCAAAATCAGTGCAGTCTGTCCATAGCAAATAGTTAGCTTGCTTGTGAAAATATCATTCAAATGGGTTCAGACTGGATTGAATTTATTTTGAAGTCACAGACATACTTTTTTGTTAGTATCCTTTCTTGCTTTCCTTTTTTATTGTTACCAGTGTGTTATTATTACATGTATGTATTGAGGTTGCAATAAATACACTACAATTAAATCGTCTGCTTTCCTGTATTATGTCATCACAAAAAATAAACATGGCCGACCTGGATTTTTCCGGTAAATTAAATATAAGAGGTTAGCATAAAAGATCAAAGCGTTTAAACTTCAGGGTTCATTCAACTCGCATTACACGTAACAAAGTGCAGATATTGGACATTTTTACCGCTAAAATGAGTTTTCCTTTTAAGCTGACTTCATAAAGAATGAAGATCGAAGTCATAGATATTCAATTTGTTTTAATCTTTTGATAGTCGGAATTTTTTTTTTAGCATGTGAAATTTATAATAATCACTGAATAATTGGCTGGCCCTCCATCGAACTCAGAATTCTCCTTTCAGCCCCTTGATTTCCTTAGTTTCATATCATCATCTTCACATCAACCCTTTATCGGCCCAATACAGAGCACGGTTCTCCTCCCACAATGAGAAGGGGTTAAGGCCGTAGTCCAGCATGTTGGCCCAGTGCGGCCCAGTGCGGTTGGATTCCAGACAGCTTTGAGAACATTATGAAGAGCTCTAAGGCATGCATGTTTCCTCGCAATGTTTTCCTTCACCGTTAAAGCACGATTTTTTAATTACTTAAAACGCACATAACTCCAAAAAGTTAGAGGTTAGGAACTCGGCCCCTCGAAAGTGAAGTCGAGCTCCGACCCAATGCGCTATCACCGCTTAGAATGTATATGTACTTCCATATTGCTAAATAATAAGTTTTCTGATAGTTATGTTTCCGACCACAAGGTCACGAGAGATTCTATATGCTTTACCCAACAAAATTATCAGTTATTATCACATGTGATAGTAATCGAAAAAGTCCACCAAACCTTATTGGATCAGCGTGGAGGGTCCAAGCTCTATTTCTCTCGTAAGAGAGAGCAGTCCTTTGCCCAGAAGTGGAAAATTTATATCGTGTCTGGTGAGAGGCTTCGGCAGTGGCTAGTTGCCACCCTGTCGACAATTACATGTCGCTAAGCAATTTACATGACTGCCATACACACTAATAGGTTAGCCCACTACTATCTTAGACGTCATCACTCAACATCAGGTGAGATTGCAGTCAAGAGCAAACTTGTAGAAGAAGAGAAAAGAAGGCTGTTGTTGATATAAAGGTTTTATCGTTCCATTTCAATTTGTTAAGGATCTTATGACGAGATGATGACGGACGGAACTCAGAGGATAGTAATAAATCATTTGTAACCAGTTCAATAATTTACAACACAGATCAACTATTATAAAGACAAAACGTTGTATACAAATTGATAAAGAAAGTTTCTGTTCTTTTTTTAAACGTATTATTTAGCAAGGAGTGATTTTTTGCGTTAGTTATGATTGGCATAGTGCCGCGTCCACACGTGGCCTGCGTTGTCTACTGAAATATTATGTGTTGTGTTTCAAAATATTGACGTTTTTAGTGTAATGTGATGTTATATGAGTATTTGTGATGGATATATTTATAGCAATGTACAACAATACACGGTTGAGTACGTTACAACTTTTCTCTAAAACGTATCGGTGTTTTTTAAATTGTCAACTTTGAAATCTTCACAGTTTAAATACTTTTGAAATGATTTTAGTAAAGAAGGGTGCAAGGAAAAGACGTTTAATGGACACATTGTAGTTAAAAACGGATGGATGACTGAGTTACTGCTATCATCTAAGATCTGGTGAGTACTGTACTGGCAATAGCCAGAATTAATTCTTATACATTTTTAAATAATAACCTGTTTTTTTTATTCTTATTCTGTGAAACTCAATGAGCATATAAACACTATGTGGCGAAATTATTTAAATGCAGTGGAGAAGATTTATTGTGGGTTGTGTTTTTTTGTATACTATGGTTATAGGCTGAAATAGGTACCAGGAATTCATATTTATAATTAATAGAAAAATAAAAAAGCAGTAAATTTGTTTCATGTAAAATACTTGTTATTCATTTCAGGAGAAACGTTCAATAGGTCGTCCAATATAATCAAATTACCTGTACAAGAATAGTTAATACGTGTAATCTATGTATCTATATGCGTTCTTATTACTATTTGCACACGGTTCATTATGCAGTAGAATATAACGTTACTTTTTAATTAGCATTCATAGACATGCCAACTTTTAACTCCAATTTGGATAGTATACCTAGTCAATTGATGAACATGCAACAAAGATTTCGTTAGTTCAATAGTTGTAGAGATAATAGCTATTTCAAAAAGCAGAAGTGTACCTACTTATTATGTAGTGCTTAGAGACTAAAATGGTGGTAAAAAACTTATTGCTTCATGTTCATTTGTCAGTTGTGGCTGTTGGAATGTTGCCTAAGCAGCTACTGGATTCATAAGCAAAATTTAAAGACCTATTTGTCAGTTTACTTTGCGCTGCTCCTTAGAGGCAACATACAGTTGGCAGTCGCGGTAATTAAAACGCAGTACAGTAAAACTATTGCCGTATGTATCGTGTATAGTGTGAACTTACATGTCATTATAAAGTTCGACTCTAATCTAAAATGTATTGGCTTATTATTTTTTTTTTATATATAATCTATATTAAAAATAGCTCCAATGTGAGAGTGGTAGGTATAGATAAGTTTAAAAATAATTAATTGATATTACCGGTCGACTTGTTGGCACGTTTTTCGACGCGTCGTTTAATCTGTGCTATTTTTTATAACATTATGATTATTAATGGTTTCTGATGTTTGAACGTATTATTAAAAAGTTAATAAGCTCTATTATCTGAGTTTAAGCGTCGTTTTGCTTTACGGCACTTCTGGTGTTATGTGTTTACTATTACGATTCTAAGCTTATTTTAATTGTATCCAAAGTTAAATTAAAGTTAATTGAAAATGAGTAGGATTTAGTTGTTATATATTATGTTGGTTGCGGAGACGGTGTCGGGTTGGCACGTCTGTTGAAACTTAACTTGTGGTATTTTTTTATAACGGGGGTGGGTATTAATGGCCTCCGATGTTCTCACGTGTCATTATAAGATTCGTTAGGTCTATCAGCTGAGTTTTAGCGTCGTTTTGTCTTTATTGATGCCCTTATTTCTTTTCATTGACACTTACGCTCGTGTTATCATGTACTATTTACCGGAAGAAGTCTCTATACACACGTAACTACTATTTGATGCGTTAGTATTTTTACATTTATTGTTTTAAGCTTAGTTTTAGTGAGTGATCTGAAATCTAGCGTGTGGTGACGGCAGATCAGAATACTGAGGAATCTCTACTACTACCTGTCTGTGCTACTACTATTATATACTGCGATCACAAACCCATCCACCGACCGGCATTGGTACGAGGCTTGTCAAGCATTTACCCACCGAGCTAAGGGTTATTGTGTGACAAAGGCATTATCGCTCATAGGAGAGAAAGTTTTACTGCATAGATCCACAACGTTGCTCCAATGCGGGTTGGTGGGTTGTAACGACTGTTACCACAATTAAGTGATAATAACCGGGACCGTCGGCTTTACGTGTTCTCCGAGACACGGGGGCTGAAACCGCCAACTTCCCAACTTCGGGCTGGTACCGAAAATTTTTTAATAGAAAATACACAATACCTATAAACACTTTATTTGTATTTAACATTATTTAAGTAATATAAATATGCATAATATTTTGTTGAATGTAGGTGTATATGTTAATTATTAAAATATGATATATATGTGTATATTTCACTATATACGTTAGACCTATACCACTTCATAATTACATCGGGGAAACTTAAAGGAAGAATCTTGATTATATGGATTGCCTTTTCCTTTGTAAATATGTAAAATGATTGGTTCAATATTTTTTATATTTTATAATATGTACTAAAAAACGAAATAGCTAAAAACTAAAAGAGTTAGTACATAGACTAAATGTTGCCCGCGAGTACGATCGTCGTTGGTTTTGTTTAAAATAATTTATGGGATGTAGTTTTTAAAAAAAATTTTTTTTAGAGATATACAAGTGTGTGTGTGTGTTTAGTCTCTAAAAAGAACTGTTTTGTTTAGGTGTAGTCCTTACATTCTTTGAACTAGTAATAACTTTTACACTAAATTAAAAAGTATTTTACTGCTGCTATATCAATACATTTGATGATAAAACTATTTATAAGAAACTAGATATATAAGAATTAATATTACGATAGTTACGTAATCCATGTTTCTACCGGCGATCTCCTACAATTTTAGAACACAAAGTTTTATGTACCATCATCAATAGTGTTCCCAGCTCACGCTAAGTTATGAATTTTATAGGCAAAATTTTGCTTCTTTGGGTCACATTATTACATTTTTCTTAAGAATCTCCCAATTGTTTTGAAGTTAAATTATAGCCTATGTCATTTCATGATAGTTTAGCTTTCTTTTGGCAAAGAAATAGTTAACATTTGTACAGTACGTTCGGACCATTTTTTTTTGCGGCGTGGTGGAAAAGCTTTATTGCTACCTCCGTCCCTTGGGCAGGACAGAAGTTATGTGGGACTCCCCCCTCTAAAGGGGTATACCCAAATTAATAACCACCACAGCATGCCCCTCTTGTTGGCTTAGTTAGACGCCGGGGAGCCCGTTGTATACCTCCCGGACGTGTACCGACCACCCCAACCGATTGTTGGGGCTCTCGCGCTAACGAGGGGATCAGGACAGATTGAACCCCGCATCAGACCGTAGAGAGGCTTGTATCGGGTAGCTACGTACTTTAGGAGCCCGTGGTGTACAGGCGAACAAATAAACAAAAAATCTTTCTTCATTATAATATTAGCAATAGATGTGGAAGCTGAAGTTTTATATACTTCCTGGAATATACATGGAAAGAGAGCTTAATAGATAATTTTTTTATGAATATTCCATCGGAGATCTTATAAAAGAGGACTATACAACTTATTGTTAATGTGTGGTAATAAAATTCTTGTGATCAACTGACTACATGATATGAAACTGTTTTATACAGTTTACATACAAGTTATAGCTAATTCATTGGGCAGTGACAGAGTACTCCCAATTTCAAACCATGACAGATTACTGCGCCCAGCAGTCAAAATTCAAAATTCATTTATTTCAAGTAGGCCCAATATAAGCACTTTTGAAACGTCAGTGGGATGTAAGTGAGCCGGGAATGACGATGATGATTAATATTTAGTAGTGGCAGTAGAGTTTGTTGTGACAGAGCTCGTTCGGGGAAGTACTATCGCCATGCTTATTTCTGCCGCTTATCAGTATTGTTGCAATGCTGTGTTCAGGTCTGAAGGGCGTGGTTACCGCTGTAATTACTGGGACATGAGGTTTAACACCTACGCCTCAAATTGATGGACACTGGGAGGCATGTTGCAGGACGCGTTCCTGGCATGCACTCAGTGGCGTGCAAAGAGGGTATGCAGTTGATATAAAAAGAAGAAAATCGTGTTCGAGTTTTAAAATCTTATGGTTAGGCTTTTTATAACCCTTAAAATGCCTACCCGACTCGATACAATTCTCGATTTTTTCCCGCCGGGAAAGAGATTTTGCTTCTAAGATCAGAGCGGCCAAGTGTGTGTGTTTCTTTCTAACTTCGTTTACTTTTTCGATCGTGTGAAAGTTAACTACAATATATATGGTATCTAAAGAGCGCCATCTAGTAACAATATTAACAACTAGTAACAACTTTCTTAACCATACAAAACGTACTTAGTTGTTTACCTAGAAACTCTTACATTTTGCCCTCAGACCGTTCACCACTGCACCAGGGAGGTCGCCAAACCTATTTACCACACAATTTATTGGGCTCCGACATACGAACACACAAATCTTCCAATTATCTCGTTATTACGATTAATTTTGCGTGAAGTATCTCATCACTTTAATAAACTTTGCATCAAGTACCACCAAAATACCACGCAGTAGGTACGTGTTCCCGATATTGACTAATTACCAATCGCATCAGGCTGCCAAATACACCATTTATGCATCCGTTATCATCATGAGCCAGGAACGCAAGATCCAGATAAGAGGCTGGGGGATGAGAAGCTTAGATACGCTTAAACAGACTACCCAACTTGATTGGCATCTACCATCCAACCAAATTTTTAATAAGAGTGCAGTAAAGGTGGTTTGTGCGTATGTATTTAGGCGTTTCTCATGAGAAACTACTACTGCGTTAATATAAGTGCAGTTTTTCTATTAACTAAGCAGGTTCTAAGATATATTTTAAAGCTTCAAGCCAAGATAACCGACCAAACGTCATCATCCTCAGCTTATTTAATGTCTCACTGTTGGTCACTCCTCTTTCATAGTAGAGAGGGAGTTACGGCAAAGCTGGCTTTTTAGTTCTGTTTTTTAATTTTAATTTTGATTTGGTGATTTTGATTTGATTTAATTTCATTATAGACATATATCTTTCCAAATTTGTGTATTTATTTAATTGCATTGAATTTAATGTTGTAAACTGTTTAATTGATGTATTATGTTCATTTTTTTGGGTAAAGCCTGAAATAAATGTTTATTATAGTTATTATTATTCAACATTTTTATGGTATGTTAGTACAAAGTCCTGGATTGGCGGTATAATCTTTTCAGGGCTTGGGGAGCAAAAGTCACTTCCCTACTCCGGTGCTGCTACAGAACATTTTATCACAGAAAGTTTATAAATAACAATTATATAGTTACTGGCCTGAACCGGAAATCGAAACCATTAACTCTAGTAATCTATAGTCGAGCATGCTAACCACTAGATTGAGCACCCAACGTAGTCGGCGCCAACCAAGTCGTTACGTCTGATTGCAGAATACTGTTTATGCCTACAAACTTCCTACATCCCCCACTTCACCCCCTGTGTAAGATAAACCAAGGACATTTTGGCTCTACTCCCATAAGGCGTAAAGATGAAAAAGTATTACTGAATCTTTAAAATTAACGGCCCATTATGGGATGTAGGCGTTGTTTTAGTATAACTTTTTACGATTTTATGCCGTTTGATAAAAGTTTTACGTCATTTGGTAAAAAGTCATCGTTATATTATATTAGGGTGGTGATCAGTGGCTTACTACACCGCTTAAAGCAGTATTATTTTAATATTGTTGACGCTCTTGTTTCAGAATTATAATTCGGGGTAATGGCTTATAAAAATGTCATTTTAAAATATAACTGCTTTAAGCGATGATAGTAAGTCCTAATTTCCTGGTATCACGAAAACATGGTTGCGTTTATTAAACCGGTTCAATTAAGAAACCCTGTCCAGTTTTGATTTCACCTAATTAATGGAAATGAACGAAAAAAAAAAACAAAATCTGCCCGGTCACTGAACAAAATTTAACCAGTTAATTAAAACCGGTTCCAAGTCCTGCCCCAAAAGTCAAAAAAAAGCTTCTAAAACTACCTCGTTAGCTTAGTAATAATTGTATCCTACTTCGGTTCACTAGGTGCTTTGCACGAGACCTGGACCGTGTCAAAAATTGGCAAATACAGGTTTCGTCTACCAACTCTCAGCAGAGAAGCTGGAGTACGGAAATAGGCGTTATCAATCAACCTTCCCTCGGAGAGCACGTTAGACTGTCGTGAGCCGGGTCATTGACAACACTTTTATTTAGTCTGCAAACATCTGGCTATATGTTACCTGTAATTCATTAATCTTAAGAAAATAATTTAACAATAAACAATTTAACATTTATGAACAGCATTCCGAGCCACTGGTTTAGCCAATGAGCAAATATTTGATTGGATCCATTGTGCTTCAAATGTCTTTATATGTTATGAAATATGAATTAAATCCATTTTATCATTTGAATATATATAATTTTTGGAAAATTGTATTTATTTATTATTTATTATTATTATTATAATCGATTTATTAATTTCGGGCCATAGAAGCCAGATATAATTTAGGAGTGCTATCCTCTTCCAAGATACTAAATTCACAATTACTAAATTCTACCATCCAAAGATTTTGTTAGTGAGTTTATTATATATAATATATAGATATATTTATAATTATATATATCTTATATCTTTAAACGAGCAATTCTTGTATATATATAATTGGAATCTCGGAATCGGCTCCAACGATTTTCATGAAATTTAGTATACAGGGGGTTTCGGGGTCGATACATTTTTAGAAAATGTAATTTTATTTGTGTTTTCCGTTAATAACCGATTTGGTGCAACGAAGTTGCACGGGTCAGCTAGTATATATTAATTTATATATATTTAATTTATATATATTTATTAAAATGCCCCACCTACCTCTCGTCTTGAGCAGTGATTTACGCCATCGGTTGGCTGGAAGAGATCGCTATGTAGCGATAAGGTCGCCTAATTGTATACTACGTATAAACTAGTTTTTTTTATAACTTTTCCTGAATTTTTATGTAGTGTACAATAAAAGTGTATTCATTCATTCATTCATTTTGGATTAGATAAGGTATACTCATAGTAATAATGCTCGAACATATTTTATTTTAAATGTTAAATAATTAGTTCACAAATTCACATTCTTTAAGCAAAGACATGCACGGGCGTAAGGCATCTTTCATTTTTCATTATGTGGCGACACGCGTCCTCCTTTTTAGGTTATACGGTTAAAGGAGCAGACTGGTCATCTGATCCGAATGATCCATCTCATATGGATTCATGAATTGCTGCGTCTCTATGGGACACTTCATGCTGCCCCAATGGCGTATTCGTTGTACTGCTTTCACCGAGTCAGCCACTATATTTGACCACCGACTAGCGCAGTGGGCAGCGACCCTGCTTTCTGAGTCCATGGCCATGCGGCCTAACCTCAATAAATCAAATACCAAAAAAGTTACTTCAATCGTACTATAGGTGCCGAAAATAGAAACCTATGTCGTTAAATACAGATAGTATTTTTACACATTTAAACAAGCGACTGGGTTCGAATAATACATCTGTTCTTGCTCTTGGAGCTTAAATTTTTATTGTTACCGACTATTTGAAACCTTCAATAATGTACACATTGCCAATCGTAAGTGCCCGTCCAGAGGGCCAACTCCCGTTTTGCTTTATTAATAATACTTTTAATGCCCTATTACATTTGACTACATTAATGATGTGTGGCTTCACATCAGCACTACTAATAGTCGATAGCGCTGGATAAGCAACGTTGACTCAACTTAGTAAATGGATGGGTGCCCGCCTGTGGAAATTTGAAAGATAATTTGGTATCCATCAGGCTCAGCTCCAAAAAAAATTGCTAACATTTTTTTATTTGGTCCTAGCAGTGAATTCCTCATATATAGGCCACACTCATGTGGTATATGGTATTCAGTATCGTTAAGCCTAAGTGAGCGGTGTGCTGCTGTCCGCTGAAGAGTTCTGCCCTCTATCTCAAATCATTATCATCAGATCTTTCCGAAATTGTGACTAAACTGAAGTGATAGCTTAACCCATACGGTTAAAAAGAATTATTTAAATCGGTTAAAATTTCACGGAGTTATGGGGATAAATCGTCAAACACTTTCATCCCCTATTCCAAAGGAACTGGATTGTCCTACCTTGTAGTATGACCTGAAATCGTGTGAAGTTTTATTTAAATTCATTCAATAGTTTAAGCGTGGTGCGCGGCCTAGACACAAACAGACAGACATAATCAAAAATACAGTTTTGGGTTCAGTATACAGTGCCCTCCAAAAAATCTTTTAAAATATCTTCAATGTACAGAATTTGATCTCTTACAGTTTTATTATAAGTATAGATTTATGTATATCTATCTATCTATATATATAAAAGAGAAAGTATGTGGGTATGTTCCGTATAGGCTCCGAAACGGCTGGAACGATTGCAATGAAACTTTCAGGGAATCTCCGGATTGTCCTGGCGAGTAATCCTGTAAAGTTTGGTGACGATCGGAGCACTCCTATTTTTGAACTGTCAAATACAGCTTTTATTTACTATGATGATATTCTATTGTTGGGTGTACATGGGTGTAGATAGTGATTTTCACCCGCTCGAGAAGAGAATAGAAGAGAATGAATACGCAGAGAAATAAATGATTTAATATATTATGAGACTTAAATTAAAAATTTAATGATGTAAGTTTATTGTTTAAATAAAATAAAGCAAAATCTAGCCCGGCGAAGCGGGCTGGGTATGCTAGTTATTCATAAAATATGAATCAGTTATCTCAGTACCCATAACACAAGCTACGCTTACTTTGGGGCTAAATGGCGATGTGTGTATTGTCGTAGTTTATTTATTTATTATTATTTATACTTCTTTAGGCGCGACGGAGAAAAATGATGAGAGGGAATTTTTACGATGCGCACACCAACACCTAAATTCTACATCGCAAAGTTAGTTCCAGGTGGAATGAAAATCGATAACTATGTTCAAGTTGTATATTCTAATATTTTTATATTTAGAACACGTGTTTCGTAACAGTACAAACAGTGTGAATAAATAAATATTATTACCTTAATAAAACGTTTTTTATTTAAATAAAATCTTTTTGATTAATTTTAATATTTATCGTTAATCACTTTTTTAGCTATTCTTTTTCCATACGCCAAAGAAGTATAACTTCTAACGCGTATACATAAGTACACACTCTTTTTTTTGATTTATTTATTTTACCACTGCGGCAGAGAGCTTGACAAAACAATCATGGACGATGGCTACAATACTTAATGTTGTTCTGAGTCCGAGTTAAAACTTGTAAACCACACTTTTTTTTTGGCACTTGCTTATTAGCTAGCTTTGTTAACATTAACGTTTTACCGACCACAGATTACTGATATAATGTACGCTGTTGCACCGTGGGTATCTGGTCTCAGTATAGGACTCTACGGATTATAGGGATGCACCCCATTATTTTCACAATGCCTTTCACAGGGAAGTTTCAGTCGCTCGCTAATGAAGTGTGGTTACAAATTTATACAACAACAATTGTGTATGAATTGTGCCACAACTTTATGCAATATCTATTTGAGTTTCTGCTTTGACAATACATTCAATGAAACTTTTATTGAACTTGCTAGAACGCAGAGTCACCATAGGAATAATGTCCACGAAAATAGAATTCGTAGTCATTATTTGTGTGACTGTTTAAATCAAATGATCTCAACTTGAAAGCACTGAAACTGTTAAAGAACTAGGTTTTCTTTTTTTTATAGTTGTTTGTCTTAGCTTTGACGGCCGATTGGCGGAGTGGGCAGCGACCCTGCTTTCTGAGTCCAAGTCTGTGGGTTCGATTCCCACAACTGGAAAATGTTTGTGTCATGAACACGAATGTTTTTCAGTGTCTGGGGTTTTATCCGTATATTATAAGTATTTATGTATATTATTTATAAAATACATTGATCAGTTATCCTCGTACCCATGTTACGCTTACTTTGGGTTTAAATGGCGATTTGTGTGTTTTCGTATAATATTTATTATTTAATTATTATTTAGCTTTGTTGAAATCAACGTTTTGACAAGCATCGCTTAATTATTTTTTTATTCCACTTCAAGTTTGCCCTTGACTGCAATCTCACCTGGTGAGTGATGATGCAGTCTAAGAAGGTAGCGGGCTAATCTGTTAGGGAGTATATATTGTGAGCAGTTGTATTAAACCCATACTCCTATTCGGTTTCTACGCGACCTCGTACCGGAACTCTAAATCGCTTAGCGGCACGTCTTTGTAGGTAGGGTGGTAACTAGCCAAGGCCGAGGCCTCCAGACCAGATTAGGGAAAATTCAGAAATTATAAATTCGAAAATTGCTCCTGCTGTGAATCGAACCGGGGACCTTCCACTTAAATTCACAGCGCTAACCGTTGCGCCAGGAAGTTGGTCAAAACACGTCATTATGTAATGTACGCAGTTCCATCGAAGTCAAACCACCGTCGGTCTCTGGTCTCATTATAGGACTCTCCGGATTAAAGGGATGCACCCCATTATTTTCACAATGCCTTTTACAGAGACGTTTCTGTCGCTCGCTAATGAAGTGTAGTTAAAACTTTATAACAACAATTGTGTATGAATTGTGCCACAACTTCCTGCAATATCTTATGCTTTGACAATAAATTCAATCAAACTTTTATTAAACTTTATGGAACACAAAGCCAAAATTTTTTTTAAATAGTAATCTTGACGTGTAGTTAAAACTTTATAACAACAATGGTGTATGAATTGTGCCACAACTTCATGCAATATCTAATGCTTTGACAATACATTCAATCAAACTTTTATTAAACTTTATGGAACACAAAGCCACCATTTTTTTTAAATAGTAATACTTGACGTGTACTTAAAACTTTATAACAACAATTGTGTATGAATTGTGACACAACTTCATGCAATATCTTATGCTTTGACAATACATTCAATCAAACTTTTATTAAACTTTATGGAACACAAAGCCACTATTTTTTTTTCAATAGTAAAACTTGACGGGCCAAGCAAATGGCCCACCTGATGGTAAGTGGACAACCATCGCCTATAACTGGAGCAACACTTTGGGGCATACGTCCTGCCCAGTGCCGCCCTGTGTCCATCAACCTTAAGCCTCAGCCTTAGCCCTCATGTGCCTGTAACTCGACGGCCGATTGGCGCAGTTTGCAGCCACCCTGCTTTCTGAGTCCGTGGGTTCGATTCCCACAACTGGAAAATGTTTGTGCGATGAGCATGAATGTTTTTCAGTGTCTGGGTGTTTATATGTATATTATAAGTATTTATGTATTATATTCATAAAAATATTCAACAGCTATCTCAGTACCCATAACACAAGCTACGCTTACTTTGGGGCTAGATGTAGATGTGTTTATTGTCGTATTATATTTATTCATTAATTTAATTACACCGGCAACCACGCTCTTCAGACCGAAGCACAACATTGAAACAATGCTGCTTAGCGGCAGAAGTGAGCATGCTGGAAGTACTTCCCCGGACGAGCTCTGTCATAAAAAGCTCTACAAACTACTACAATAATAACTACGAAATAATGGCATAGATATAACCCTACTCGCTAAATAAACAATATGGACTCACAATCGACTTGTTTCTAGTCCGAGCTCGGGTAGGAATCCACCGTTGCGATGCGTGAGTTGGGGCTCGGGAACGGAGATATGAATGCCTGGAGTAGGAAGATGAAGTTGAATATGCTATGCAAGCTTTTTTAGCATACATTTTATCCTTAACATTATAATAGGATTTTTCTGTAAGCTTACGTTTTATATAAAGTTTGAACTTATTGAAAGACATCTCAAGGACTTCATCTGGTAATTTGTTATCATTTTAAGCAGCCTAGTAATTCCAACGGCTTCCACTGGATTTGTACGTAAACACCGTAACAAAAAAAACCGTAATAAATGTGGACGAAGGACCTGGTCATCAGATAGTCGAGGTTTCAGAGACTACGTGTGACGAAATGCCCGTTTAGGGAGTCTGAGCTTGATACCCATTCTATTATTGATCTTGACCAAACCTAGAATAAATGAAACGAACATAAACAAAAAGCATAGATTAATTGATAAAGATCTACGGCTGCGGTGACTGTACTCAGGAACCTTAATGAACTATAAATGAGTTAACATATGGCGGATCTAATCGATTTGAGATCTGTTAAGAATTGGGCCATCAGAATATTTCACAGCAATCATTTTACCAGCATTAAATGATTCATGCATCTGTCTAAACTAATATTATATTTTAGATTTTTTTTTACTTTCCATTTGAACACCCTAATTTTAAAAACTAGCTGGGATATGAAAAATTCGTATTCTTTACTTTTTAGATAGAGCATTATTGATACGTTAGTATGGAAAATTTATATAAATTGCATGTTAGGTAATGTATAAGTACGAATATAGTTATCACCATCCTCTCATTAACATGTAAAAAATTTAATTTGACTGTGAAAAATTAATTAAAATCAAAGTTTTACTACGAACGCGATACTGATATTAATAGTCACCTAACGATAATTATTAGTTGTTACCATGCGGTCAGCGCCCTCGTGCGGCGCGGCGCGGTTACTGAGCGCTATTTTCTTAGAACAACAGAACAAAAACGCATTGGTAAAAAGTATACTATCCTTCGTCTAATTTGGGATGATAATTTGGCAGGTGCACGCCCGTCAATTTCCGTATTTTTCCCGGTAAGATATAATACAAATAATGTCGTACTTCATTAATGGGTACCCACTTAATGCACGCAACGCATAAGGAACAACCACTACTATCGAAAATCGGTTTAAAAATAAAAGAAATGAATAATCTTAATATATATAAATCTCCTGTCACGATGTTTGTCCGCGATGGACTCCTAAACTACTTAACCGATTCTAAATTAAATTTTCACACTGTGAGCAGTCCGGTCCAACTTAAGAGATAGGATAGCTTAGGTCTTTAATTATAAAATTCAAAATTCATTTATTTCAAGTAGGCCTAATATAAGCATTTTATAGTCGCAATTTTATTTTATTGCAAATTGTTTGTCTATGATTAATTGACAGTCACAACTCACATGTTATATAGGCAAATACTATTATACTCATTTAAGTCTAAGCGATACTGAATACTTTAAAAACAAAATCAAACGCAGACGAAGTCGCGGGAAACAGCTAGTAGTATATAATAATAAGTCGACCGTTACTGTTCCGATCATCGTTTTAGTCAATGGTCTTCTCGCGAAAAGCTTCGACCAACATCTCAAGAAGCTTGCACTTGGTTGTTGGATCAAGGATATAGAAGGCAGTAGTCCTTGAACGGCGCGTATTGTGAGGAGGTTCCTCACTCTAGAGCCCAGACCGCGATTGCCTGGGCATTCAAAAGCCCCGCAAGCGGAGGGTGGATGTTTTAACAGTGTTTTTTTATTTTTTTAAGCATTGTTAAGAATAAAAAAAAATGAAAATCAATAAATGATGGTGTTATAATAATAATAATCCATTATTGCCATATTATTACCAATTTATTATTAACTATATGGCAAATGGCCGCAAACTCAGCCCTCTGCTGTGCATTGGCCACAATGCTCAACGCTGATTTTCAGCTTGCTCCAGTATCAAACTAAGCTAAAAGATATTTCGTATATATATTAAAGTTACTTGCAATGATCTATTACGCAATTATTTGTCAAAATAAACTGTTACTTATATAACAATTTATTTTAGTTTCAAAATTATTACAAATCATTAAACATGAATATTGTTGTCGTGTAGCATGTAAAATTCATAGATGAAGTGAAATGAAATATCAAATGTTTTGTATTATAAATTATAATATAGCCATACAGCTTTGCTTTAAGCAGCTTTTACAGCAGCTTTTAATTTAAAATGCATATAAAAAATTTCGGAACGACAGGATTCGAACCTGCGACTCTCTGGCAATCACGGCCTGAGCATTTTATCCAACTGAGCGGCTCTCCTACCGTCGTTGCCGAAATTAGTATATGCTTTTCACATCAGTCTTATAGCGACTGTAGCATCATCTAGTAGGAAACGTTGCAGTTTAGAGTTTAGCCGTACAGCATTGCCATGCAATATCGATTCCAAGTTCTATGTAGGACTTGTATGATACTAGTTTTCACTTATTATATTTGACATATAATCGAACAGAGTTTCCCCCTACTTTCTTGATACAGAATAAATGATTGAGACGGTAATGCTTCTACTTTTACACGGCCGTGTACAATGTTTAATAATTTTACGATATTTGTTTCCGGCAAGTATTCCATATTCTATTTGGAAACCATTAAATATTTAGATAAGTATTATAACGAATTATATGAAGCAAAGTAGTACTATTAATGCTTTAATTCTATATTAATTAATCTTGAATCTTTATGGCGTAGCATAGGTATCAGCTAGGTGGGCAACCGCTAACATTAGACAAATCATAGTACTATCTTTATATATATATTTCTTGCGTGTGCGTGTGCGTGTGTATGTCACTGAACTCCTCCTAAACGGCCGGACCGATTTGAATGAATTTTTCGGTATGCGTTAGGGTGGCACCCTGGATGGTTTAGATTCACAAATCAGCCCGACAGATGGCGCTGGGGTCCGCTAGTAGTAAAATAAATAATAAACTTGGTAGTCGAAATACCACGACGTATTAATTAGGTATCTGAGCCAGTGTGCCATTGACGTCTGTGTCTTATGGAGCCAATTACAAAAGTCATTTCAAGTCAGTTAAATTAACCGCTGAAGTTGTTCGAGCGCGAGTCATCTCGGCTTATATGAACCGAAATTGTAATTAAATACATTTAGAGGCTCGTATAACTTTTATGATAAGGGATAAACTTTGACTTCGCTAATCTTGATGCAGCTGGGAGTAGGGATTTAGTTTGGAATAACTTTTCGAAAGTTTTCTAGGATGGAATATTTTGACAGTATTTTTTTATAGATAAGTATATTTTAAGGTAAGCGGTGATAGCCCAGTGTCGAAACTCGACTTCACTTTCGGGGGGCCGAGTTTGAATCCCAGGCACGCACCTCTAACTTACCTAAGTTATGCTCATAACTTTTCTAAGTTATGTTCGTTTTAAGTAACTTAAGGTTTTTTGTAAATAGCAATAGTTTAAATAGTTATAGTTAACATTACTAATAAAGTTATAGGATATAGGTTTAAATAAGATTGTTAGTTAATATTAAAATATATTTATAGTACCTACCTGCCTACCTACTACCAATTTTAAACTTCCGATGTATCTACCTAATTATATTGAGGGATTTTTTTTTATATGGAATATCTTGATTGCTGTAGTAAGTAGGTGGGTGTTAATTAATTTCTTTATATGTTACATTTTGTCGACGGCACGGTGGTGTACGGTAAAATTCGTAAGAATTTATGATTACACCATAATAGTTTTAAGTCTACTTGTGAATTTTGGTTAATAAATTATTATTATTATTATTAAGTAATTAAAATATCGCTTGCTTCAACGGTGAAGGACAACATCGTGAGGCAACCAGCATGCCTGAGAGTTGTACATAATGTTCTCAAAGGTGTGTGGAGTCCACCAATCCGCACTGGGCCAGCGTGGTGGACTACGGCCTTAATCCCTTCTCATTGTAGGAGGCGACCCATGCCCTGTAGTGGGCCGATAATTGGTTGATACTACATAAATGAGCGGTACGATTGATATATAAACTTGGATAACGCCTATAGTTTCGTGAAAACTTAAAACAAACTTACAGTAGGTTTTTTATCGTTTAATTAATGTTGTCAATTCTGTTGTAGAGATGTGTATCTCTTATATTTTACTAAAGTGACTTTTTAGCCCCGTCATAAGTTATTTATTTTTGGTTTGAGTTTGTGGCGAAACTTAATTAGCACCGTTATATATCTTTATATCAAACGGAACAGTTTGCACTTGAGTCCTTGAGAATTCAAATGTACTCAGGCGTGGGTAACTATTGTAATAGTGCAAAATGTTATAAGCCATGCTTGACACTTGCAAACGTATCTCCTCAAGGAATAAAATCCTGTTTCTCTATAAGGAGTTATTAGAACTTCGTTTTAAAAATATAATTATATAAAATGGAGAGAATTTTAGACACTAAACAACAGGCTTAAGGTGTTTCTTAAAAACGACCAGTAAATTGAAGTCGAAAATATCTAAGGGTATTAGAGTATCATACAATTAAACATATCAACACATATTTTACAAATACTTGCAAGGCTAGTTGGGTAGAGGTCTTTTGTCTGTACAAAGGTAATTTGAAAAGAATGTGCTAAAACACATTTATTACAGCGAGGTTATTATACAATTGATGAATTTCTTAATGACAAGGTTGCTTGGAAGCATCCGGCTCCGCTTTCATCTCTCAAAAAATGAATTTTGAAATGTAAAATGTAAATTGTTAATGTTGGAAAAGAGCAACTGCTGAGTTTCTTGCCGGCAGAATCTGCCTTCCGAACCGGTGGTAGAGTCACTACACACAGACAGACTTGACGTTTCAAAAAGGCTTATATTAGGCCTACTTGAAATAAATGAATTTTGAATTTTAAAAGTAGTCATGAATACGCGGTGACAGTCAAAACATCCTTTGTGTTTATATATTAGGTTAAACAGGATCACGGAATAAAACGAAAACCATAAAAGGTTAATGCTAGATATCATAAAAACAATGATTTGTGAACTATGAAGTCGTTGGATGTACACGTTCACACGCACACACATACACGTGTAAATGTGATGTCAAGTAATTACAATTAGTAAGGGCTGTCCAATTTGTTTCTGTTACTACGTACCTACCTACTTGTTAAAATCTTGTCAAAATCGCAAGACGAACAGACAAATATATAAAGATTTTAATGGGTTGGCGTATTTCGAAATTACAGATAAACACACAATTATGTTATATATTTATATCCAAACACTACTGGTACACTACCAGCACAATAATTTTGTATCTCTTATCTCTACGGATATATATTACCATGTTTCGTATTCTATATCTCAATTTATAATCAATATTTGGTGCCGTATCCTCGGTTGGCAACTGTAATTAAAAAATGCATAAGACAATTTTGGTTATGGTTTCAATAAATCAAATTTTATTAGGATATATATGGAACAAATACAGATCTTAACAATACATTGAGTTACGTTCATATTTTGTCGTTACTGACTTTCAAATATTTAAAATTAAAAAAAGAAACATAAGCCGTTTTCAATAAACCTAGGCATTGCCTAAATAGAATGCCTAATGATTTAGGCAATGTCTATAGAAAATATCACGTTTAACCTACTCTTAGGTGATAACTATTGGTAAACTGTTGAGGTATGCCTAGGAATCTCTTTAGATTAGGCGTTACGTATATGCCTTGTTTGTAGTTAGTGAAGACGGGCCTTAAAGCATTTTTTACATTTTTTCTTCTTTTACTGACCAATATTAATATTATTTAATACATAACTTTAACCTACGCTATTCTTTGAAAAGAAAAAGTTTATGTAAGGATGGCTAGTTGACAAATAGAACGTAAAATAAGATTCTACATCGAATAAATATATATAAGTAAGGGTCTTTACAATTCTAATTTTTAAACGGTAAGTAGACATAGTTATACCTACCACATTTCAGTATACAGACTAATAATTAAAGCTATAATAGTTATAAAAGGCTATAATAATAATAATTGCAGATATCAGACATTTACTCATATTTATATTTAACTAGATGTGACCGCGAATTTATTTTGCCTTTATATTTTTTACATCATTGTAAAGTACAATACGTTAAACTCATCTTACTCCGGATTAATGTAACTCTCTTACACATCACACACATCAACCGTTCTACGTTCATAGACAACATGACGTGCGCTGTCAGTTGTGTTTTATTACTAATGAACGTCTAGATTATTGTTATGACTTAAAATATTTTTTTTTTGGATAAATAATATATTTTAATACTTATTATCGTACTCCGGACTAACAGGAATCTGAAAAATAATGAAAATCGGTCCATCCGTTCTGAAGTTATAATAAAAGGTGTAACTAACACGACTTTCTTTTATATATATATAGATTAAACTACGGCTACAAATAGAATCATAAAATAGATAGATACATTTTTTTGTCAGTTTGTCAACTTTTTTACGTTTCTTTATAGATACATAATAGGTTTGCCTTTTTAATTTTACTATTTATAAGCAGCACATTTGAGAAAGTAATTAAGTTACACATGTTAAAAATGAACTCCAAACTCCTCTGATACAAACACATGTTCGTAATTCAATCTAGTAGTTAAATGAACACGTATTCGAAACTTAAGTTACAAATATATTTTGTACAGTTAGACAAGTGACAATGATTAAATGTGGCCACTGCATAATTTAGTATTTCCTTATCTCACGAACGCACCCAATCTGTCAAACTGACGTGCCGGTAGCGCGCCAAAATCACCCGGGAAAGATGGCCGCCGCAAATGATGTATCGCATTAGTAACGAGACACGTGATTTTAGCAAGTTTTCAGTTGTATTTTGCTATTCATTAGGCAATTTAATGGGTTCCAATTCGTATTTACGTTTGTGTAATTTTTTTACTAGTTCGTTTTATGGATTCGATTCTTTATTTATATATGTCAACAATGAATATTATAAGATGCTCAGTCGCTAGCAATATTTTAATTATCATAAGGACCATCAACTTGTGTGTTTGATCTCTTATGATTCTTAATTCAGAAGTAACAAACGTGGCTGTGAAAGCCTAGTAGGTCTTCGGGCACCCTTTCTTTCTCCCTCCTTGGGGCCAAAACCAATCTTTGGCAAACGACCTCTCTCTTACTTCTTTGTTATATGCGTTTTTATTAATTTAGACAATAAAAATAACACAATTTTGCTTTAACGGTGAAGGAAAATGTTGTGAGGAAAACCTCTATGGTTGGGAGTTCTTCATATCGTTCTCGCAGGCATGTGAAGTCTATAACACCGCACTGTGTTAGTGTGGCTGACTCCGGCCTAAACCTTTCTCATTCTGAGACCCGTGCCCTGCAGTGCCGGCAATCCTAACTTATAAATATTATAAATGCAAAGTGTGTTCTATTTGTTTGCTTATCAATCGACTCTATTTTTATTATGAAATTTGATTATAGAGTTAAAAGGGCTAGGGAAGGAAGTATTACTAGCTTCTGCCCGCGACTTTCTCCTGCGTGGAAGTTGTTTTCTTAAAATTTTTAATCCTACCACGGGAACTATCGGTTATATGTTCGGTATAGAAAAAACATGCATACTAAAATAAAATAAAAGGTGTCTGTCCGCGGCTTAGCTAGTAAACAATTTTCAATTGTCCCTCGGGAACTACGGAATCGGGATAAAAATAGCCTTTGACATGGAAGTCAAAGGCTACACGCATGCCAAATTTCATCCAAATCCGTTCAGCCGTTTTTGCGCGATCGAGTAACAGACAACCGCACTTTCACATTTATAATATTACTAGGATATTCATAAAAATCTTCATCAGTCATGTTAGCATGCATAAAACAAACTACGCTTACTTTGGGGCTAGGTAGTGATGTGTGTATTGTCGCAGTATAAGCAAGCTTATCCTGTCCTCCCTATCAGCAGCTGCACAGTGGACCAAACTGACATCTTCATATTTCGATTCACTTAAAATATTCAGCGCAGACAGTTGCTTTGTGCACGACAGTGATTGTGCCGTGGAGCTTCACTTTGATAAATGTTTCGTATTTTATTTTAAATCAACCTGTCACAAATAAACACCGTCTCTTTATTTCATTATTCTGTTTTATGCTCAGTTGAAATAGGAGTGCAGAAGTTTTCAAGAGAGCTGTTCGTGCAATATTTAAAATGGGCCCGAAAGAGTCTTTAACAGATAAATTTAAAGAAGCTAAAATTACGACGGTGCATAATCAATACATATTTGATAATTTTATTTATGTACATAAAAATATAACAAAATTTATAAATAAAGTGGACTGTAACAATATTAATATTAGAAGTAACAATAAACTTGTAGTGCAGTTTACTAGGCTGCATAAAATAAGTAATTCATTTAAGGGCAATTGTATATCATTTTATAACAAATTACCAGATGAAATCCTTGAGATGTCTCTCAATAAGTTCAAAGTTTATATAAAACGTAAGCTCGTAGAAACATCCTATTAAGGATTACGTATATGATAAATAAGCTTGGGTATGAATTGCTCTAACTTCATAGCTAAGTTTGTTGTGGGCTCTTCTTAGACCAGGGCGCGTTTGGAACCCTCCTAGCTTTAGTTTTAAGTTAACGAATGCAGTTATCGTCTTCACTAACATTAGTGTAACATATTAAACAGTTGGAAGATTCCTTGACAACTGTCACTTCCAAATATGAGCTGTCACAAAAGCAGATCCATGAGCAAATCCAGGCAGCTGATGAGCTGTTAGCCCTAGGAACGTATAATATGGCTCGTTTTGAGTCTTTAACAAATAAATGTCAATGTACTCATGACATACCTATACCTAGTCAAGACTGTAGTAATTTATTCACTGACAATTTGGATATTTGCCCAGAGCGGTCTGGAAATGCAACACATGTTCCTGTATCTTTAAGAATGAAAAGACATAGTTGGTCTTTCTGTTGAACGCATTGCAGAACTGTCTTGTGTGGAGCTGGAGCGATTTATAATAGTGAGTGTATACCGACCCCCTTCAGGTGATTTTAGCGATTTCGAGAATGTCATGGAGGATGTACTAAAGCGTTTGAGTCTTTCTACTAAAAAAGTAATTGTATGTGGCGATTTCAATGTCGACATTTTACTAGAAAATGCAACAACTGCTAGATTGCTTAACTTATTTAAATGTTTTAATTTGTGTCACACTTTTAGTGAACCTACTAGAGTAACTGCAACTTCAGCATCCTGCTTAGATAATATTTTTTTCAATTGTGACATTTTAGATAAAAGAATAATTAATAATTTAAGGTCAGATCATTGTGGTCAACTTATTACTGTTTTAAATACTATCAATAAAAGCAGACAAATTATAAAGTGTAGGCCAATAACTAAGACTAAATTATTGCGATTCAAACGTGAAATTTCTGCGAAAATCCCTGGTATTGCGTGCGAACATTTTCATCCGGACAGTCTTTATAGTGCACTATTTAATACTATAAACAACGAATTTAATAGAGTATTCAACTTTAAGCACATCAATGTCAGTAATAAATTAAAATTTAGTGACTGGGCTACTGTAGGTATATATAAAAGTAGGGAGAAGTTGTATGAGCTGTATGATGAAAAACAATTTAATCATACTCCAACTTTCGTAGAACACGTAAAAAAATACTCTAAAATATTTAAGAATGTTTGCACTAATGCGAAATCGCTACACATTAAATATAGTATAATGAAATCTGATAACAAAATACAAACAACCTGGAAAATAGTTAATTACGAGTCAGGAAAAACTAAATCTCGTGATGTGGATTTTGAACTTATTGTTGATAACAATAAAGTGACGTCTGACAGGGAGGTTGCTAATACTTTCGAAAACTTCTTTCAGAATGTTCCCATTTTGTTAACAGATTCTCTAAGCTCTTCACCAATAGCAGCTCAGCGTATATTGAGAGATAATGTTAAAGAGTGCAATGTTTTATTTAATTTTAAACATATATCTGAAATAGATATTGTAAAGAATTTCAGGTTATTAAAGTTGAAAAAAACCGGTGATCTGTGGGGTATGTCGGTGATGGTCATTTCTAACATTATTGACGTTATTGCCCCTTATCTAGCCGTAATTTTTAATGAATGTGTTGATATGGGTATTTTTCCGAACCTAATGAAATGTAGTAAATTAATACCCCTTTTTAAATCCGGTCATAAAAATGATCTTAACAATTACAGGCCTATTTCAATCTTGCCAACTCTTAGTAAGGTCTTTGAAAAAATTATACTTTATCAACTTTTAAATCATTTTAATGTAAATAACTTACTTCATCCGGAGCAGTACGGCTTCACTAAAGGTCGTAGTACAACGGATGCAGGCGCAAGACTCATAAAGCATATTTACGATGCCTGGGAACGTTCGCAGAATGCCATTGGTGTTTTCTGTGATCTGTCCAAAGCATTCGATTGCGTTGAACACAAAACGTTGTTATTAAAACTAAGCCACTATGGCATCAAAAACGTTGCACTCAATTTAATTGCCTCTTATCTAAGTGATAGAGTTCAAAGGGTATGCGTAAAAGACATAAAGTCTAAGGGATCATCTGCCTTAATGGGTGTCCCACAAGGCTCAATTTTGGGTCCCTTATTGTTTCTGGTGTATATAAATGATCTGCCACACCATGTCAGGTGCACTTGTGAGATTGTACTGTTCGCAGATGATACATCTCTCATTTTTAAGACTGATAGAAACAAAGATAATTTTGACGACGTAAACCGTGCTTTGTCACATGTGTCAGACTGGTTTACTGTTAATAACTTACTTTTAAATGCAAAAAAAACCAAGTGTTTGGAATTTGTTTTGCCTAACGTAAAAAAAATTGATAAAAACATCATAATAAATGGAGAAACACTTAAAATAGAAAACTCCACTGTTTTTCTAGGAGTGACCTTAGATTGTAAACTACAGTGGGGTACCCATATAGAAAGCCTAGCGAGTAAACTCAGCTCTGCTGCATATGCAATCAGGAAAATTAGACAGCTTACCGATGTTGAAACAGCTAGGCTTGTTTATTTCGCATACTTTCACAGTATTATGTCCTATGGGATCTTGCTGTGGGGAAAAGCTGCAGATATTGAAAGTATATTTATACTACAGAAAAGAGCCGTACGATCAATATATAAATTTGGATCACGCGAATCGCTTCGTGAAAAATTTAAAGAAATAGGTATTCTTACAGTAGCTTCGCAATACATTTATAATAATATAGTCTTTGTGAGGCAAAATATTACTCTTTATAAATCAAAAGCTGAAATTAACAATCGACTTACCAGAAACGGTCATAAATTAGTGATATCTGCATATCGTCTGCGAAAGGTGCAGAACTCCTTTGTGGGGTTGAGCGCTTTTACAACATGATTCCTAAGGAAATTCTTGACCTACCAATGCATACATTTAAAAAATGTGTAAAAACGCATCTAGTACAGCGAGGTTACTATACATTTGATGAATTCCTCAATGACAAGGTAGAATGGAAGCAGCCAGCCTCGCTCTCATCTCCCGCAAGATAGCAAAATGATTGTAAATGTTGATGTTGGAAAAGAGCAACTACTGAGTTTCTTGCCGGCTCTTCTCGGTAGAATCTGCTTTCCGAACCGGTGGTAGAGTCACACAAACATGCATACTTGACGTTTCAAAAGTGCTTATATTAGGCCTACTTGAAATAAATGAATTTTGAATTTGAATTTGAATTTGAACGCTTCATACGTGCCTGTGATAAGGTCTTCATGAATAGAACATTTATGAATTTGAATTTAAATTAAAAAAACAATAAGAAATCCTCTTTATAATATTAGTATACCTACTTAGATATAAAACTTTTAATATTAGTTATATTACAGATCTCCTCAATTTTGATTTCATTCGATCACTTAGAGATACTCCTAGCAGAGCTCTCTACATCGCCCGCTGAGTGACTCCGAGCCTTCTTAATAAGCCCATAGTAAGCGACCACGTATCGGATCCTCGCACCTTTTAATTTCATCTAATCTAAAGTACTTATCAATTTAATCTAATTTAACATTGCTTACCCAGCGCAATCGACTATTTTTTGCTGCTGCTACTGCCACAGATCTCTCAAATAAATAAATATACTACGACAATACACACATCGCCATCCAGCCCCAAAGTAAGCGTAGCTTGTGTTATGGGTACTAAGATAGCTAATGTATATTTTTTTATGAATATAATACACATAAATACTTATTATATACAGATAAACACCCAGACACTGAAAAACATTCATGTTCATCACACAGATATTTTCCAGTTGTGGGAATCGAACCCACGACCTTGGATTCGGAAAGCAGGGTCGCTGCCCACTGTGCCACTCGGCCGTCTAAAACTGAAAGAAAGAGTAACTACCGGATGCTCTTAAAACAAAAACAAGCGCGGATGAAGTCGCGGGCTACTAACTATGATATTGTATATTTCTTAAGCATTGACAACTATTAGTATCTGGTCTTCCCATATTAGTACCTCAACTTTACCACAGTTAAAAAACGTTAGTTAAAAAAACTCCGGGACAATTAATTCACACACGGCAGAAGTGTAACTTCTAAAAAAATAGCTTATGAGAGATAGAGTGGAGTTAGAGCAAGAAATATTAGGATAAATGTAAGGTTTATTATTTAGTTTCCATGGTAACTAGAATAGGTAAAAAAATTATACTTAATGTTTTCTATCTCACTCTGTCTATATATTTATGTGTTTGTGTCTCAATGGACTTATTTTTTCGTTTCATCGAGTTTGAAATCACAACGTATCTAAAGAAGTTTCACTTCAATAAATAAATAAATAACCTTTTATTCTCACATCTCTTGACAAATGAGTTGACAAATGTGTTTATATCCTTAAAACTACGTTGTTAGTTCTGTTAGCTAGTCTTAGGAAATATGAGCCCCTTCTCGGGTAAAGGCCATGTTTCGTATGATATGTGTCATCTTCAGGATTTCCTCTTAACAGAAACCATTAGAGAAATCATCAAAGCAAGAGTTTAATAGAAAAGTGTTATTGCGAAATACAAAAAACGTTTACTCCAATTAGGCCTTCTTTAAAAGCTCTTTTGAAATGTTAAGTCTCGATGTTTGTTGTGGATATACACTGGTTCGCAGATTCCATCAAGGAAAAGCTGGAAATAAACGCAACGCTCTTTTAAAAATCATATAGGAAAACCGCGGTGTATGGGTATTTATGTTTTTTAACAGAAGTTGTATGTTTTTCGTCATGGCTGAAATTATTAAGAATCTTTGTTTCCAACAAATCTTCTTATATATATAAAAGAGAAAGTGTGTGGGTATGTTCCGTATAGGCTCCGAAACGGCAGGACCGATTTCAATGAAACTTTCAGGGAATCTCCGAATTGACCTGGCGAGTAATCCTGTAAAGTTTGGTGACGATCGGAGCACTCCTATTGAACTGTCAAACTGTCAAATACAGCTTTTATTTACTATGATGATATTCTATTGTTGGGTGTACATGGGTGTAAATAATGATCTTCACCCACTCGAGAAGAGAATAGAAGAGAAAGAATATGGAGAGAAATAAATGATTTAATATATTATGAGACTTAAATTAAAAAGTTAAGGACGTAAGTTTATTGTTTAAATAAAATAAAGCAAAATCTAGCCCGGCGAAGCGGGCTGGGTACGCTAGTTATTAATAATAGAAAAAGGATTGTGTGGTTAAATGAAACCACGGTAAAAGTAAAACTTTGTTAAACATTACAGACATTGAACTAAAAATATTCGGAATAAAGTCTATTAAGGGTAAAAAAACCGCTTCATTAATCTTGATTTTATGCTTGGCAAATGGGAATCATAATGGGAAATGATAAAAGTAGACTAGGTTTCCAACGAATATTTTATTATCGCGCTAGTCACTTTATCCCTACTCTGTGGCCGACCGTCACGCGACATGCAGCACACAGTCGAAAATGTCTAAGACAATGTAATAAAAGTTTCGCTTTAAAACTTGGTAAGCCTTTAAATTCATATCCAATGTCGTTTCTTATATACAGCGGAGCTTTAAATATAGCTAGTAGCTTACAAACGTCAGTACAGGTACCTTTATATTAACACTCAGGAAGCACTGGCTTATATTGTCCGTTTTATCAGCAAGTACACAGTTGACCACGCTGTCAACTTCATATTTCGCTTCACTTCATAAATGCACGTGTGCATTGTTGACGGTGATGATTGTGCCAAAGAATTAATCTGGCCTGGTAGTTCTAGAGTTTATAGCGTTCTTACAAATAAAATTACACCCCCTATTTAACCCGTTGTCAAAGATGATTTTTTTTAAGCCCTGTAGCATCGAAGTTTTTTATCTTAAATCATATCATATTAGTAATTTTGGTCTATAAATAATTGTAAGAGCAAAATAACCACATTCAAGCAAACAAAGATAGTCTTTTCTAAATATGACGGCCGATTGGCGCAGTTTGCAGCGACCCTGCTTTCTGTGTCCAAGGCCGTGGGTTCGATTCCCACAACTGGAAAATGTTTGTGTGATGAGCATGAATGTTTTTCCAGTGTCTGGGTGTTTATATGTATATTATAAGTATTTATGTATATTATTAATAAAAAAATTCATCAGTCATCTTAGTACCCATAACACAAGCTACGCTTACTTTGGGGCTAGATGGCGATGTGTGTATTGTCGTAGTATATTTTATTTTATTTATTAAATAAAGATATTCTATTTAACTTAAAATATTACGGACTTATATGCAAATTTAGAACCACTATCCCCTAATGCGTTCAATCAATCAAACAAAAAATCTGCTTTATTATTAATACAGCTCTAGCACAGATTCCGGCTGAGCTGCGTCTGCCAAAACACCAGCAATGAAAAAGCGACTGCTTAGATCTTATTTGATACCGAATGGTGTTAGGTGGTCTTATATTTAACAATAAATGAATAAAACAGATAGATAGGCGATAGTTAGTTAAAAAGTTATGAATGGCGGCTGATTTTTACGGCGTTCACACGTCAGTTCGCAATCGCGCGTATTGTGCTCCCCGACAAAGCTTGACCAAACTGAAAACTTCATTGTGGCACTCGCATTGTGTCACAACTTGCTGTGATAAAAATGTTTCCACTCGTTCTGTTATGAAATAACGTACAAACTGTCATTTAATGTGGCGTAGTTTTAATCGAATTATATTAAAGTGATTCAAATCAATTTAAATTTTTTCGTTTTTCGTTTATAATATAAACGAAAAACAATAATAATCAAAAAACCTTTGTTGAACAAAAAGTAAATGAAACATTAACAAACTCCCAGTAAATAAGCACATGAAAATATGAAGCCAACAGGAGTGCCTGGCTACTCGTTCTAGGGAAAGCGATGCTGTATTACGAGTGCCGTAGCCTTCCTACGGATCCATGCAGAAATTTAGATTTAGATTTAAAGTTGTCATATTAACCCATTAACGGCCCACTACAATACAGTAGTCCACCACGCTGGCCCAGTTGTTGAGTTTTACACGACTTTGAGAACATTATATATATTATGATGAAAATCGGTTCAAGATGGCCGCCACAAATGGCAGATTACATTTTTTTCCACAACTTCCTCAGTATAAATATCATATGAAAGAGCTCGACTAGTTATATTAAAAGTCGGGGTTTTTGAATTTTTAATTGCTTAAAACGCACTTAGCGCGGATGTCGTCGGTCGTCAACATGTTTTATGTCCCACTATTGGGCACAGGACTCATCTTCCATAGGACAGTGGGCTTAGAGCATATAATGTCTGGTACAACGACAGCAGCCGCAGAAGGTACCTGTAAGGCAGAAGTGCAGCTGGCACTCGACAGTTCCACCCTCATGCAAGGACGTGTTCCTTAGTGCGAATTTATGGCCTGAAGGCATAGGCTCTAGGTAGGCGAGACCAAAAATTATTTCTTAGGTCTACTTATTTTCATACTTACGAGTATGTATAGAATGTTAAGATTATTATTTATAAATAAATAAATAAATAAGCCATTTAATCCCAAGTAACATATTAAACATCTAATTAGAAAAAATAAAGAAATAAACAAAATAAAGAAAACCTAAATAATAAACATGCATCAGTTAGTTGGGCACCCATCTTCAGGTAAAGGCCTCCTCCATCTTTACAATTTATATATCGGAATAATTATATTTTGAAATTTTTGTATCGTATTTTACTCGTTTCTTATGGGTCTAGTTGCCTGATTCAAATAAAATACCCAACACGCTTCTTCAAAGCGCGTTGGTTCGCTTCAAATCTACTATTTTGCATTTAATTTCTAGCGCCTTCAAAGAAATTAATGATACAACTTAATTATGTAGCCCAAAATCCCTGTGAATGTAATTTAAGGCTGCATAATTTTCGTTTTAGGACTGGGATTAAATTCACCCAAAAAACAAACCCTAATAGAGGTGTTTTAAGTATTTTCGAAAATATTGTTCAAAGATTTCTCAGATTCATCTTCATTACCACCATCAACTCATTACCAGCATTACAGGGTACGGGTCTCCGCTCAGAATGAGAAGGGTTTAGGCCGTAGTCTAACACGCTGCCCAAGTGCGGATTGGTATACTTCACACGCTGTTAAGAGCTTTATGGATAACTCTCAGGCATTCAGGTTTCCTCACGATGTTGCACTTTACCGTTTAAATCAAGTGTTATTTAAATTGCTTACATTATAAACGCACATAACTCCGGACAGTCAGTGGTGCGTGCCGGGGCTCGAACACGGTCTCCACGAAAGAAACGCCGATATCTTACGCACTATAAGCGATAGGAAATTCTTGACCTACCAATGCATACATTTAAAAAATGTGTAAAAACGCATCTAGTACAGCTAGGTTACTATACATTTGATGAATTCCTCAATGACAAGGTAGAATGGAAGCAGCCAGCCTCGCTCTCAACTCCCGCAAGATAGCAAAATGATTGTAAATGTTGATGTTGGAAAAGAGCAACTACTGAGTTTCTTGCCGGCTCTTCTCGGTAGAATCTGCTTTCCGAACCGGTGGTAGAGTCACACAAACATACATACTTGACGTTTCAAAAGTGCTTATAAAGTAGGCCTACTTGAAATAAATGAATTTTAATTTTGAATTTGAATTTGAACTAGGCTTTTTTTTTATTCCACTACAAGTTAGCCCTTGACTGCAATATCACCTGTTAGTAAGTGATTGTACGTGAGCTATGGTGATACTTTCGATCGTAACAATAGGAAGATCTTCCTCCGAGCGGGTGATCGTGCTCGGGGACCGAGGTCCGAACTTTCATATATTGAAGTTGAATATATAGTCAATTTTTGTGAACACTTCGCAAGCGCGATGCAGGATTTTTGTGGCGCCATCTAGTTCGGTAATGTGGAGTCCGCTGCATGATGATCTGTAGCAGGCTAACCTGGGAGTATGGTACGTAGTCATACCCCTAATAGGTTTCTTCGTGACATCGCACCGAAACAATAAATCGCTTAGCGGCACGTCTTTGGCGGTAGGTTAGTAACTAGCCACGGCCAAAGCCTCTTAATACATTTCTCAGATTACATAGAAGAAATTAACGCATTATTATTCGTGCTGTAGGGGAAATTTTTAATCATATACTCCATTTAAATTTCTTTATTTTCTGTAATCTTACGTTTTATATAATCTTTGAACCTATTGAGAGACATATCGGTACTTTGTTATAGAATACAATCGCCCTTGAATTAGCAATTTTAAGTAATCTAGTAAATTGCACGAGTTTATTTTTGTATACATTCCGAGCTCAATAATTCCGGTCGTTTTTTAACTGCGTTGATAGGTCAGTCAGTTTAGGAACTCCTTTATTGATATCCCGGGTAGATTTACAGCGGTGGCCAACAATGACATACAGGGGAGTTTATCCGCCCTCAGCGGTCTCCGAGTCGCGGAGTCAGCGGGCATAAATTCCGGGATCTTATTTATCAAGAGAAATGGCCGGCTCACATGCCTGCGCCTTACAAATGCACTGGGGGAATTAAAATATGCCCGCAAATGGCCTTTGGACTTTGAAGATCAATGAAATATACCTAGGGAGCAAATAAAATGTTTGCATTTGCGGACGGAATATCTACAAGTCGATTTATGTTGGTGCTCAATAAGTAACAGGCAGGCTGAAATGTTTTGCAATTACCTATTCTGTTTGCTCATAAAATTCACAAGTTGAAACCTACCTTATGTTACAGTAAGTAATTTTGTAAAGTGGGTAGATAATTGAACTCTCGATAACTGTAACTTGATAGTTATCATTTTACAAATGTGCTTATATTACTTACTTAGTTTATGTGCAGAATTCAAGAAATAATTAAAATTTCGCAAAAATACTTCCCAGTGTCTCAGTCGTTACCACTTGTATATAAATAAACTTAAAACTTTACTGTCTTCATGATGTGTTAGAACTTAAGTTTGGAGTCTGATTTAATTACCGCCAGACCATTTGAGCAATGTAGAGCTTCAAATCCCTATCTCCTACGAGTAAGAGTCATGGGTCAAGTCGTGGAATATTATACAATCTCACGTGGTCACAAACGTCGAACTTCTAGCACCTTAAGGCCCCAGTGGCCCATTGCCACTTCAGCTTCCCGACTCGCTGAGCTATGTTAGTAACTTTAGCTGATCTACGGATCTCCTAATTTCTGATTTGATACACTCCTCGCATAGCTCTCTCCATCGCCAGCTGAATGACTCTGGGCCTTCTTTTGAGGCCCATAGTAAGCGACCACGTTTCAGATCCATAAGTTATCATTTAACAATATCTATACTTCTATACTAATATTATAAACGTAATGTTTTTGGGTTTATGAGACTGTTACCAAACAGTAAGATAAGACAGTCTCACAAACCCAAAAACTTGATCTACTGATCTTTTGAAAACTATGAGTGCCATAGGCTGTATATTATTTATTTAATTATATTCTTTATTTGCACACTGCAAATTAAACAAATAGAAGAAGAAAACAAAAATACAGACAGAGGCACTATACAAATGTGGTGGCCTTGTCGCTTGAATTCTATAGAAAAGTTGTAGAACTTGATAATGTATGTGTAACTTGTATATTTAAGGCATGCAACAAACATATATATGTACTAAAATTTAAAGAGCTTCAAAGATTCCTGTAAATGTAAGAAAATATCTTATTAGAAAAATCTTATACTCAACAGTTTCAACCTATGACCTTACAAAAGCGAACTCTATTAGTCCAACGAGGCATTTACCGGTCATTATCACTTGAACCTAAAAATAATCACGTGATCTACAACAAGCAGTCGTCGTGAACTATCGATCAGTTTTTATGTCATAGCAACAATATAGTACGCCACGTAGCAAAGGCTTCTCAGGTGCAATAAAGGTTTAGCCCAGATACCCGGCGACGTTGTAATCGATAATGACATTGAACTGATTTATGAACCGGTTCCTATTCATTAGTTGCTGAACTACGGAGGTTTGTATCCATATGTTTCGGTCATTTGTCGTTTTGATTAATCCCACTTCTGATGAGATTGTATCTTTTTTACTTCGCGCGGGAACGATTTATGTTGTTTATATACATATATAATTTTAGTGTCTTTCTTGATGTCACTACTTAATATATTTATCATGAAAGAATGTAACCCTTCACATTTTCAATCTCTGTGGTGCAGTGTTTAGCGTTTTTATAAGTGGGAGGTTCCGGGTTAGATTAATTGGGTAAACAATTTAACTTTTGATAAGTATAACTTGATGTGTGCCAGATATTTTATATATTACTAGCGTACCCAGCCCGCTTCGTCGGGCTAGATTTTGCTTTATTTTATTAAAACAATAAACTTACGTGATTAAATTTTTAATAAAAGCTGTATTTGACAGTTTGACAGTTCAAAAATAGGAGTGCTCCGACTGTCATCAATCTTTACAGGATTACTCGCCAGGTCAATCCGGAGATTCCGGATCGGATGAAATCTTCATTGAAATCGGTACAGCCGTTTCGGAGCCTATACGGAACATACCCACACACTTTCTTTTTATATATATAGAAATAGAAAATATTCTTATTTAATTAGGAAGTTTTCAAGAATTATTCATAATTAGATTTCATTCAAATTTAGGTGGATGTTTTGGTTGTTAGAAACACTTGTGCATTCTCGGTACACTTCGGGCTTGTATTTAGACTGTACACAAATATCTTCCCATGACTTAAACGTTATCAGAATGTTCTTTATTCGTACAGATAACTTCCCTGGAGCAGTGTTACTGGGTTCATTCCGTAACAAGGCAGGTTTGCGAATTAATAATTTCTGAATTTTCTCTGGTCTGGTCGATGTATCAAATTGCAGAAGAAGGGCGTGTTCTTTTCCAAACAATTTTATCTTACGAAATTAATTATAATTATACAATTTTATCTAACGAAATTAATAATAAAAGGCATATAAAATTTTACAACGTAGGAAAACTAAATTAAAAAAAAACCTTCTTCGTGTTATAAGAAAGTATTGCAACTTTCTTACATATTCCTTGTCTCTTCGCCATCATGTGACCATCTGAGACGGCTCCCGGTTACTTTCTCTGATTTAAGCGTGCCTTTGACCAGGAAGAATTCAGGAGTCTCAAGGAGCGTATATTATAGTTAAAGTTTACATTAGCGTTTAACTATAAATTTGGGAGTAAAAATCGTTAGCACGAAAAATATAGTAAGAAATCAGTGCGGCCGTAACGTGAGTCGTAAATTCCGCAACGCGTAATGCGCGTGCGCTTCCATTATGATTGTATATGATACGGGGTCACGAAGCAAGCGGGATATTTTATTTTGCTTCTCATAAGACTGTGGCAAAAAAACTGAGTATGTATAGCTATTAATTCATAGTAAAATGTTCCCACTGATGAGTTAAATTAACTTTAAAAATTATAGACCATTTGACTAGGTATAACTTTGATAAAGATATATCTTGAGCAATACAAAGAAATATTCGTTTAGCATAATAAAATGAAGCTTAATTTGCTATACTCCTCGAAAACAGGAGAATCTGTATGGTGTTAAGTAATTGTAGAGTCAACGTCTCCTGAGGATGCCTCGGTAATGGAGTACATTGCTAAAGATCTGTTTGGTGTGGAGTATAAAGATTGAAAAAATTATAAATTAAACTGTAAAGATTCTTATGGTTTTCGGCGTATGTATAGCACAAAAAGCTTAATGTTTAATATATATTATCATGGAATTTCAAATATCCCATACTATAAATATCCCTTTCTTTCTTTCCCATTGAAATAAAGAAGTTTCACTTCCAAATTAAAGCTTTCAATTCCATTCATTCTTAAATAAATCTAGTGAAGTGCCAGTTTATGGAAGAAAATGCGAAGTCGCTTACTTCGAAGCCCGACAAATATGAACATCAAGCCTAACAGCAATTTACTTTTTTATAGTCTATAAATCTGGTTTGTCTAATAAAAAGTTATGCGTGTACGCACGCGGTGAGCCGTATGTACCTACCTAAACCTCACTTGTCGTATTTAAACAAATAAATATATCGAGGTGGACATTTATAATTGTAATAAAACTGTAACTGGAAGATTTCTGTACATTTCTTATATTTTGAAAATTTTCAAAACAGATTTTTATTTATTTTTTTGTGTGTGTCTGTCTGTCTGTCCGGGCATCACGTGAAAACTACAGAACGGTTTCAAAACTTGGTATAGTGGTAGTTGATATTCCGGATCAACATATAGGCTACTTTTTATCCCGATAAACAATAAGTTTCTTCCGGAAAATGGGATAAATTTTTTTATTAATTTTGGTCAACGTTAAATTTGAACCGATTTTAATAATTCTATTTTTTATATGAAAGTGTCAAAATACTATCAAGCATGTATGGTCTTATTTTACTAAGGTTCTGATAAATATTGTGGGAGATAAAGAACATAATTTTTCACAAATAACAGCAAGTCGCAAGGCATATGAGACAACGATCGAATGCATGCGTACAATCCTACTAATATAATAAATGCGAAAGTTTGTGAGGATGGATGTATGTCTGTATGTATCAACTAAAATACCACGTAAAACAATAGTAGGAACATAGCTACCCACGATCTTTATGATGCATCAGATATTATATTCTAGCTTCTCGACTGACTCATACGCGGACGAAGTCGCGGGGTCCGTTTCAAAATATTGTTTGCTAAATAGATTTGAATAAATTAATTCACTTTTATTGTAGACTATAGGAAGTTTAACAGTTATAAAACAAGATTACAAATAGCAAGTTAGATAGAGTGTAGAATTTGGCGGCTTTATCGCAACAAAAAGCGATCTTTTTCAGGCAATCAAAGGCGTAAAAGAATATAGATTTAATTCCAAGGTAGTTATTCGTTTAATCCAAGGTAGGTAATATTAGATCTACCTTTAACTAAGTTTGAACAATATATTAAAACACATTTAAAAATCGTGGTTACTACACGATTGATGAATTCCTAAACGACAAGGCTGCTTGGAAGCAGGCCACTCCGCTCTCATCTCTCACAAAACAGAAAAATTCTAAAGATTGTTAAACTTTAAAATGATATTGGAAAAGAGCAATCTGCTGAGTTTCTTGCCGGCTCTTCTCAGTGAAATCTGCCTTCCGAACCGGTGGTAGAGTCACTACAAACAGACTTGACGTTTCATAAGTGCTTATTAATAAAGCCTACTTGAAATAAATGAATTTTAAATATTAGATTATTGTTTTGGGAAACAAGCGGCCCATGACTGTGGATATAGGATCACCCTACAAAATACCTATGTCCAGCACTGATCTTAAATCGGTAGATAGGTGAAGTGGTAATGACCGGAACACAGCATTGCAACAATGCTGCTTTTCATGAAGAAATACTTCCGCGGCTTAGGTCTCCTCCGAAAAGCCTACTACTTTTACATTAAAACGTCTGGAAATAAACGGATATTGACGGCCGGGTGGCGCAGTGGGCAGCGACCCTGCTTTCTGAGTCCAAGGTCGTGGGTTCGATTCCCACATCTGGATAATGTTTGTGTGATGAACATGAATGTTTTTCAGTGTCTGGGTGTTTATCTGTATATTATAAGTATTTATGTGTATTATATTCATAAAAAAAATATTCATCAGTTATCTTAGTACCCATAACACAAGCTACGCTTACTTTGGGGCTAGTTTGCGATGTGTGTATTGGCGTAGTATATTTATTATATTTTTTTTTTTTATTATATTGTATTTGTAAAAATGAGCTCCTATTTAATTGGAAATCTTATTCTTTTTTAATGCTGCACCACCCTCAAAGCAAGGGTTATTTAATATGCAAAACGGATATCCTCGATGTTTGGCGAACGTCCAGCGACTACAAAACTGCTAGGAGTCAAAGGCTTTTTGAGGTCGATCCCACTTTGAGAGTTAGCTCTGCGACTACCTAGTGCCTGTTGAGCTGATAAACTTATGCAGATTTCCGCAATGCTCTTCACGGAATTTATGGAGTTGGAACGTCTTTGAAGTACCTAACGTCTTTGATCGAGATTCTCTCTCTCTATCTTTGTAGAAGATACTTTTGACCCGGTAGATTTAATAGAGGGTCGCTTTTGAATGAATAACAATATTATTATTATGAATAGTCTGTACTATAGGCTATATTAATATACTATTATGATTTTACTGGCTGGAGAACAACGCTACAAACACCTTGCGCATTATATATTCGTAATCGATAAAAAAGCTTGGGTGTAAATTATTGCTCGAACCAGGCTGCTCTTCTAATAATTTAAAATGACATTGTGAGATTGTGATAACAAAAAAAAAAACACCCGGCTAAGTTTGTTGTGGGCTTCTTCTTAGACCAGGATGCGTCCAAACGCATCCTGGTAACAACCCTCGTAGCTTTAGTTTAAAGTTTACGAATGTGGTTATCGCCATCATCTCACTACCGTGTAATTCTTATGTACGCATCAAGAGTGCCACTTATGGGCCTACTTGATTAAAGATATCTTTGACTTTGACTTTATTAGTACCGCTGCCAACCGGGACTGACTATTGCATACAAACTCTTCCGCTTTATCTATTACTATAATATTATCAAGAAGTATTGATTGTAACTAAATGTAAAATTACATCCCTTTAAGTCCGATATTCCGTTGCTTTTATTGCGTTTACGGACGTTTACCATAAACACTTTGGTTTTTTCCTCGACTATACAGTTCGAAAATTAGTGGTTGTAAATTTTCTTTCTTAGGTTACTTTTGTGTGAAAACTGAATATCGTCAGCATCACATCCACCCATTACTAGCCCACTATAGGGCACGGATCACCTCCCACAATGAGAAAAGTTTAGGCTTTTGAAAATATCATGGAGAACTCTCAGGCATGCAGGTTTTCTCACGAGTATCTAAATCGAGTATATATTAGTGATAATTATTTGAGGGGCTTTATAATTTTTATTAGTGTTTTTGTACCTACACTTGGAGGAATTATCAATTTTATTATTTTAAAATGCATGTAAAAAAATTCGTAACTGACATTTTAATCTGCGACTCTGTGGCAATCGCGGCCTGAGCGCTTAAACCACTGGGCTACGGTTCCGCCGATGCCGAAATTAGTATATGCATTTTTATATCAGTCTTATAGCGAATGTAGCAAACTTATGAAACATCAATGTTTCATCTCTCGTTCCAAACGTGTCTCATTGTAATATGGACCTTTGAAACAATAGATTGTAACTGCAATGTTTCCTATTAGATGCTAATAAGAGTGACATAAAAAGGCATAAACGAAATTCGGCATCGGTGGTAGGAGAGCCGTAGCTTAGTGGTTAAAGCGCTCAGGCAGCGATTGCCACAGAGTCGCAGATTAAAATGTCAGTTACGAATTTTTTTACATGCATTTTAAAATAATAAAATTGATAATTCCTCCAAGTGTAGGTATAAAAACACTAATAAAAATTATAAAGCCTTGATTCTCCATGATATTCTCAAAAGCCTAAACTTTTCTCATTGTGGGAGGTGATCCGTGCTCTATAGTGGGCTAGTAATGGTTTCGTTAAAAAAATTTATACGCATTTTAATTTATAATATTCGTGGTGTCCGAGTAGGTACTTCCTTTGCAACAAGCTTTGAATATTAATAAAAAATTGAAAAGGTATTAGCAACTTTACTGCCTTTTACGGCTTTTTAGAAAACCTTTTGAATCCTTTCAGTTTTATAGTGCTGGGCACTCGCCAAACATCGGGAATATCGAATTTGCATATTGTATGCTCCTACTTTGCCCGCCTCGAAACGGCGAATATAATATTAAAGTAGCTTACAAACCTCTTATTGTGCTCGTAAATTGCACATTTTCAACATTTGGGAATGGCAAAGAGAATTTTTGGTTTAAAATGTAAATGCGAGTGGTCTAGTCTAGTTTTGTATCGCGAGCGTGCAATCAAAGGAATTTTTACATTAAATAGTTGAAGCGGTTCGAAACTAGAATTTCAGTTCATTGAAACGTAGAAGGTAAGTATCCCAGTGGTTAGAACTTCTGCCTCCCTTTCGGGGTGACCGAGTTCGATGACCCCGGCACGCACCAGTTTTCGGCGTTTTTGACCGACTTCTTTCAAAATGAACAAGGTTTTCAATTCGGTTTGTATATGTATATTCGGATATAAAACCATTATTTATCATCATCATCATCATATCAGCCAATCACCGGCCAGCTACTAGGCACGGGTCTCCTCCCACAATAAGAAGGGGTGAAGGTCGAAGTCCATTACACTGCCCCAGTGCGGATTGGTTCACACACCTTCGAGAACATTATGGAGAACTCTCAGGTGTGCAGGTTTCTTCACGCATGGAAAAAAAAGACAATAAATACATCTCCTTGAAGCTCAGCTGAGCTTCAAGGAGAATAATAAACAACCATAAGCTTATGGTTGTTTATTATTAAAGATGCCAAGCCACGTGGACGGGCAGGTGTCCTTGAAAGCGGGGCTGGAGTGCGCAAGATGTATGTCCAGCAACTCAGCTACCGGTAAAAGCCTCGATGCCAAAGCTTTCAGCATGTCTATGACTTGCGGACCAACCATTTCTGGCTTTGTCGCCAGTACTTCCAGGGCTTTGGCTCTGATCACGAAGCTGGCTGTGTTTCGTAGATGGTACTGGAACAAGAATAAAGATTATTTTATTGCACGAAATATATAATAGTAAACAGATAACTCAAATGTACCTGTTTGTTAAGAGACGGCTCAAGTAGAGTTTCTGAAGTTAGGACTTGTAGAGTTAGAAGCTTGGCTGTACATGAGATCTAATGACTTTTTGAACGAACTGCTTGTCTAGTAGTTAAACATTTTTTAACACACGTTAAACAAACAAACAAACACACAAATTCTTCGTAAGATTAAAATTAATGATCTGTATCTGTAAAATAAAAAAAAAATTGCTAAATAAATTCAGAACTCCAACTTGTTTCATCAAAAGTAGTTTTCATGTTCATTTCCAAGCTTTAGGTACTTTTAAAAAATAAGGGTACAAGGTGCAAAGAAATAAATATCACTTGACTTTTTAAACATAATTCACCTGAGTTTAATGTTAAGATTAACATAATATATGGGAAGAATATGCATGCACGAATTAACATAAGAGCACTAAATATCCTGCAGTCCCAAATGTTTGAAGCGTGAGGGAATACATGGTAATTAATTATTTACTTATTAAAAGAAGATTGCGAGTTGTGAATGCGGAATGAAAAAGTATTCAAAAGTACGTTTTTACCTGAATAAGTAACGCAACGCCCAAGTGGACAGGTTTTATTTCCATGTCCTTTAGTTTTTTCACGAGAAGTCTGGGCGTCAAATCGTCTAGGTTACCCAGATCAGCTATAATTCGAGGAGCCTATGAAACAAACATAGAATTAAGAACATACAGAATCCTCATTCTTCTTTGCATGCAGTGCATTGTGTCCAAAATCACCACGTCCTACTTCACACACGCGAAATGTGCCTAGCCCACAAACTTTCAACATTTTATGGTAAATGTTTGAGATCATTACAGGTAAAATAATTACTGTCAACGGCTAAATGGAATGAAGTAATTTGTATTCTTCCTGTTCGAGAAACACTATTAAAGTGGAGTGGTTTTTGATACTTCAGTAAAAGTCGTGTACACGGTTTATGTCTGTTCTTAATTCTGTGGAAATATAAATAATATCGAAGAAGTATCATCAGAAAAATGATTCAATAACCAAGTTACCACACCGTTATTTTTAACTATTATTTATGTTGAGATCCAAACCATGTCCATGAATACCAGTCAGGTAATGCACAGAGTTCTCAGCCCAGTGCAGTGTCTTACAGTGAACATCACGTCGTAGAGGCGCGCGCATGCGTGGAACACCTGCACGTCAGCCATCTGGTCGTGCATATCGCGTGTCTCCACCGACATGTAGTAGCGGTGCGCCGTGTCGATGCGGCTCGCGGCGCTGGAGTTTCGCGGCAGATCCTGAACGAATAGAGAGATAATAAGAGAACAGAGAAATCATAAGAGAACAGAGAGATCATAGGCCAATAGAGCGATTGTAGATCTACAGCCGCTATAAGACTGAAATAAAAAGGCATATACTCTCGAGGGCTCTCGATGTTCGAGGGCTATCTTTTAATTTCGGCATTGGCGCTAGGAGAGCCTTTACTGGTTGGAGTAGCTTAATTGGTTACTTAGAATTTTCTCTGGTCTGGTCTGTGGGAGGCTTCAACCGTGGCTAGTTATCACCCCACGATTAAGGTACGATGCCCAACAGTATTTGTAAAATAAACCGTGATAAATAAGCCTACGTTACAAATGACAAAGTTACTACGGACAAGAAGGTCAGACCAATTTCGCGTCATCAAACATAGGAACTCCAAGAACATTACTTTATGGTACTGAATAAGGTGCCCACCTTGGCAATGTCAATGAGTTTCATGATGAGCGAGGAGTAGACGCGGCGACTGATGGCGTCGGTGCGTCGCGAGCGGTAGTTGTCCACCTCCCTAAAATATACAATAATAATAATAATAATTTATTAACCAAAATTCACAAGAAGACTAAAACTATTATGGTGTAATCATAAATTCTTACGAATTTTACCGTACACCACCGTGCCGTCGACAAAAGGTAACATCTAAAGAAATTAATTAACACCCACCTACTTACTACATCAATCAAGATATTCCATATAATATAAATCACGATTTATGCTATATTCATGTATTCCTATAACAGGCACTTATGAACCGTTCATACCTATATATATACATAATTGTGAGGTAATGGTGATAACTTTATTCGCCAACTTAAACCTAAAGCCGTTGTTCCAAACGCGTCCTGGTCTGAGAAGACCCCACAACAAACTTAGCCGGGTAATATTTTTGCTAACACCATCTCACAGGCAATTAATATTGAGATAGATAAAACTAATTTAAAGTTGTGATAACCCAGTGGGTAGCAGCTCGACTTACCTTTTGGGGGGTCAAGTTCGAATTCCAGCACGGACCTCTAACTTTTCTAAGTTATTTGTCACTTCTCACTGAAAGAAGATCCGTACTTTGTAGTGGGCCGGTAATGAGTTGTTGATGACGATGAAGCTGGCTTCTGTTTTCCAAAATGCCGCCCCTAAAATCGCCGCCCTTAAAGTCACTGGAGTTACCAATTAGTAATCATTACCGTTTGACAATATATTTGATGAGTAGAGACATGGTGCGATTAAGGTACACTTGGTTCTCCTTCTTCAGATCGAAAAGCAGCTCCTTGTCAAAGTGAGTGTCTTGGAACGCCTCGACGATGGCTTTAGATAGGCGGCGGTTTTCTTGGAAGAAGTCCTAAAAAATTATCAGAACTTAGAAAAGTTTTTTTCATAATTTTTATGGTTATCTGACACGTACCTAAGGAAACTAACTTACTTACTAAGTCTAGGCTGTCCGTCTGTTTATCTGTCTAATGAACCTTAACCACATAAATTATATCCGTACTTCGGAGGGCACGTTAAATGGTCGGTCCGTCGGTCGTTCGGTTATCACTAACTTGTTATAAACTCGTTAAGCCCACCAAGCTGCATTGGGGCATCGTGGTGGGTCTATGCTGTAAAACCCTCTATCTTATAATTAAATAAATTGTAACAGAGGACTTGGGATCCAGTTGACAATCAAAACGGTTCAGATACAATAGCACTAAAGCATGCCATGATGTACCAGGCACTCATAACTTATGAGTTGGTTTTCTTAGTACATATTCATAACGCAGCACATTGTGATAGTATTGTGAATGCGCCCGAGAGCCTGTAAGCCACTCGGGGCCCATTGACACTTCGAGACGCCTCGCTGCTCAGACACGGCCATTCCCAGTCCCGGTTATATTTTCCAGACGTTTCTTTTCATTTGTTAAATCAATACGTCGTTAACTAAACCAATGCATAGAGACATCTGCAATATTTTTTTTTTTAACGTATTGATTAATTGTTTGTTTGTATGTAATGGTTGTAGTGGTTGGGACTTCGGCTTCACTTTCACGGGGTCGAGTTTGAATCCCAGCAATCCTCTAACTATTTAAGTTATAAATAGTTAAAGGTTTTAATTAAAATATCACTTGCTTCAGTGGTGAAGGTAAAGTTTCGTGGGGAAACCTGCATGACTGAGTTCTCCATAATGTTCTCAAAGTCGTGTGGAGTCCATCAATCTAGCGTCCAGCGTGCTGGGCTACGACCTAAACCTTTTTCATTATGGGAGGAGACTCCTGAAGTTGATACTGTCATGGATAAATTAGAATAAGAAAGAAGAAGAAGAAATACTTTATTGCACACAAACATCAAAATATACATAAAATATAGAATAATAAATTATAAAATACAAATTATTGAACCTATTAAAAAAATATTCGCCCATACGAAGCAACATTCCCCGAAAGTAGCATAGGCGAAATAGAATATAGCATAGGCCATATTCTTTTTCGCTTATAATAAGATTTTAGCCTGAAAATTCATTTATTTCAAGAAGTTGCAGTAATTAAGATAACATTCAAAGAGTACGAGGCGAAATCTTTAAATTCCGTATCAAGTATTAAAATACTTTAAGCAATTGAAGCATTTTTTTAAAAGAATTCTAAAACAAAAATTAAAAAACAGTAGCGGGATAATTACCTCGTAGCCGTGGGCAAAAATTACGCAAAAAACACAAAATGTCGTCACTTTGTTGAGCACACTCATTTTCACTGGAAAATGTCCACATTAACAGCCTATATCCATGTTATTTTCAGTAACACGTATCCTTAAAGCCTTTACAGATGCGCCAACACGTTCCTAAACTGTCTACAAATATTCCGACCTAGTTATTATAATAAAATTGGACAGAGGCTGAGTCTAGATGGCTAGCTTATAAGATCACTCTTTACTTATGATGCCAGAAATGCATTTCATGCCTAGTTGCCATGCAAATCTACTCTATATAATTCCGTTGTACTGTGAGACGTCGTAGTAAGGTTTGTGAATACGGCTATGAGATGCAGGTAAAAAAAACTAGAGATGTGATTGAAAGTTTCACTGTCAATCTATGCTGAAGTTGGAAATTGGCGTGTCTGTAGATGCTTAACATACAATTTTCAGCAAATTCCACTTTAAAATTCTGCCCGGAGAGTTTGTACGTAAATGGAGCCAAAATTTTTAAAACGTGTTGCAGCCACCTCTCGTTTTGAAATAGTTTCGGAAACTAAACTCCTATACTACACTCTTTAAATTGAATGTTCTCAATTTAATAATATATACCGATATAAGAATTTGTAAGTTTAGGTCCGTTTATTGGGTAGAGTTTTTAATTTTCTTAAAAGCATTTGTATGTGAATATGAATTGCTAAATAAGTGAACCCCAAATGTAAACTTTAGTTGTGTTTATATGCTTCTTTTGATAGTAACATATTGAATCAATGCTTCTTAATATTTTAGTAATAGTAACTCAATATATTCACTAAGTTTACTACATACATACACTAATTACTTTTAAAAGTAAATACCATCTAAATACAGGAAGTAGACATAATTAAGAATATAACTAAGTATGGCTTTAAAACTATACAGGTTTAGGGAGCACTATACAATAGTCTACTAAAAGAGATTTTTGTAAGAAATCTATTAAATTATTTAAAAATAAGTTAAAAAAGCATTGTTTAAATCTTCTATCTATCTATATATATAAAAGAGTAAGTTTGTGGGTATGTTCCGTATAGGCTCCGAAATGGCTGGACCGATTTCATTGAAACTTTCAGGGAATCTCTAAATTGACTGGCGAGTAATCCTGTACAGTTTGGTGACGATCGGAGCACTCCTATTTTTGAACTGTCAAACTGTCAAATACAGCTTTTATTTACTATGATGATATTCTATTGTTGGGTGTACATGGGTGTAGATAATGATCTTCACCCGCTCGAGCAGAGAATAGAAGAGAATGAATACGGAGAGAAATAAATGATTTCATATATTATGAGAATTTAATTAAAAAAATTATGAAGTAAGTTTATTGTTTAAATAAAATAAAGCAAAATCTAGCCCGGCGAAGCGGGCTGGGTACGCTAGTTTCTTATAAACGCGCTACCTTTATTTTAGTAACCTACCACTAAATGCTGTGATTCGTTTAAGCTGCGAGTTTTGTATCACACTAACTAGATAAGTACAATTTCTTTACGTAAATTTGAATTTCTAATTAAGTGAAACTGTTTCTTATGAGAGTCAACGTCTTTAAACCAAAGTTCCCTTAGTTTACCAAAGGATAACTCAAAAATACAGAATCTAAATGTTCTTTTATATCCTTCTTCACTTATTTTATTGTTCTTTTTCACAGTTTAAGCAAGTGATATTTGATTGCCTAAAAAAATGCAATTAAAGTTTAATAGCGTTGATAGCTTAGTGGTTAGCACTTCAGCCTTCTTTTCGTAGGGACAGAGTTTGACCCCCGGCACCTCCAATTTATCGGAGTTATATAAGGTATTTATATAGGCAATTAAATATCACTGGCTTCAACGGTGAAGAAGAACATCGTGAGGAAATCAGCATGCCTGAGAGTTCTCCATAATGTTCTCAAAGGCGTGTGAAGAGCGTTATTTCAGGGCTTTTTATAACTCTTACAGCCTATCCTCAAGTTTTTTATAACTCGTATTGGAGATTTTCCACTTATTATATCATCTGCGAACCCTCTATGAACGCCACTGCTAGTTACCACTCTACCAACAAATACATGCCGCGAAGTTTTTTCGGATTTTGTGTAGCTATTATAAAAATTAAGCTTAATTTGCTATCTTAAGAATTATTTATTGTTAAGTCAACATCTCCTGAGGATGCTCCGGTGTTTAAGCGAAACGTGCGTAGAGAGTATACGTTGCCGAATATCTGTTTGGTGTGGAGTATAAAGTTTAAAAAAATTATAAATTACATCATACAGATTCTCCTACTTTCGCGGAGTATAGCAAATTAAGCTTAATTTTCATAATGTATCATGGAATTCCGCAAAGTATCGCCTGCTTCTATACCATATTGTGTGTACCTATAACCCTACTGATTTTAGCAGCTTATCGAATCAGAAATGTGGAGATTCGTAGAAGAACCAAAGTTACCGACATAGCTCAACGAGTCGCGAAGCTTAAGTGGCAACGGGCCGGGCACATAGTTCGGAGAAAGGATGGACGTTGGGGTCCCAAGGTGCTGGAATGGCAGCCCCGTACTGGTAAGCGCAGCGTTGGTCGACCCCCAACGAGGTGGACAGACGACATTAAGCGCGTCGCAGGTAGCCGTTGGATCCAAGCAGCTCAGAATCGTGGAACTTGGAACTCCCTACAAAAGACCTATGTCCAGCAGTGGACGTCTATCGGTTGATGTGATGATCGCGGGCTTGTTGGCGTGCCTCGGAATTGGCTCTGCCAGGAAGAGTTTGTACCTTATGGCTCAATGCGAAATTGAAATTCATATTCTTTTATTTGCATAAAACTTTGTAGGTATACATGTTTAGTCATAATATATGACATGCAAATTAATTTAAACAAATTCTATATAATAATAACGAAAAAAACATCAAAATAAACAAAATCAAACTAATCAAAATATGTCAGCTGAATATGTTAAAACTGACATAAATTTTACTGTATGGAATAATAAATAAAACGAAGGCTTCGGCCTGAGGGCGCCTCGTGTGAGCCCGCAGCTCGCCTCAGGCGACGATTGGAGTGAAAGGGTTTCAGACGGTGATAAGTCCGCGTGCCTCCGAGGCCGTGCTGTGAGGCCACGTCCGGATGACGTCAGGAGTCGGACCTGCCGCGAAGTGATTTAGCGTTCCCACTTTGAAATTGTAGGGATTAATATAACTACCGTACCTCTTACAGGTCACTGTTACAGCTACTGCTTACTACCTTTAGACTGCATCACCACCATCAGGTGAGATTGCAGTCGAGGGCTAACTTGTTGTTGGTAAAAAAAATCGTCAAAAATATAGATTTAACATTGCTATAAGCGACAGAACTAAGTCCTCAATTATGTAGTTTTTCAGAAAAATGGTAACATATAAACGTACATACAACCTGTAACGCCAAACGTAATAACTTTTTCCGTTCCGTAAGTAAAAACATTTTATAAAACACAAAGGTTTACTCTTATTTCTGTGAGTGATCTCTACCAGCGACTTTAAAAGAGTCGAGACCGAGTACAGTCCTAGTAAAACACTTGTATAATATTAAAGCGGTGTAAAATAAAACGTCAGGTCGCGCGGTGAGTAATAAAACGAGATTGTTTTATGCCGCCATTTTGTTTCGCGGCCGTGTTATGACGGTTTCGATGGAGCTGTTTATATTTCCGCTGGAAGCGCCGAAGGGAAATCTGTTTGTTTTATCGCACAGATATTTTATAAAGCATTTCTGAAATATTCAAGGCTATCATGAAATATGCTTTTAGGGTTCCGGACCAAAAGTGTAAAACGGGACCCTATTACTACGACGCTGTCAATCCGTGTCTTTTTTCAAATCTGTCTTACTTAGTGTTGCCTTGCTTATAGGAAATGGTTTTCCACATAACATAAGGTGGGACATATGCTTGGTCTACCAAATATGTTAGTTAGGCAGTTAATTTGAAAATTTACACAGATGTGTAAATTATAAATATGATATTTCCTGCAAATGTAGGAAAAAAAACTATAATAAAAATATCTAATTTATAGATGACCAGCTGTTGCCCGCGACTTCGTCTGCGTTTGATTTTGTTTTTTGATGTGGCATTAAATTTAGTTGTAGATCTAAAAATAATTAAAGTATTCAGTATCGCTTAGCCTTAAATGAGGGGTTTGCTGCTGTCCGCTGGGGAGTTCTGTCCTAGTATATATGGTACAAAAATAATTATTTAAATCGGTTATAATTTGTCGGAGTTATGGTGTAAAATCGTCAAACACTCATCCCCTCTCCCAAAGGAACCCAGCTTAATGTCGGGATAAAAAGTATCCTATATTACTTCTAATACTTCCAAAAATATGTGTAAAAAGTTTCATGAGGATCGGTTAAGTAGTTTTTGCGTGAAAGCGTAACAAACAAACTTACATTGACATTTATAATATTAGTAGGGATTGTGATGTATTTCTGTTTACTATTATAACAACAAATACTAAAAACAATTGGAAAATAATTTTTTGCTGTTTTTATAGATAATGGTACGGAACCCGTCGTGTGAAAGTTCGACTCGCACTTGGCCAGTTTTATTTTGTTTAAACTTTCACATCTGCGCTCGCACCTTTTTCGTAACATCAAGCTTTTTTAATAACCTATTTTATTGCACAGATCGCTTCTTCCATAGGGTACGACCTCCCTGGTGGCGAAGTGGCGCGTGCTGCGATCTTATTGGTTGCCTATTCCGGCAAATCACCGGGTTCGATCTTCAGTAGGGGCATTTTAGAAATTAATATTATTTTAACAGGTATGATGACTAAATTTGAAAACTGCCCTATGATGTGCGGAAGTATCTACTTTATCAAAGAAGTATCTTTAAACGAATTAAATCCTGGAAAAATAAGATACCTACTTCTTGTGTTCATATAAATTGCAAATTATATTAATAAAAATGGTTTCCCGCGAAAACGCAAGCCGGGGCGAATAAGTCCTAGTTCTATAGCTAAAGATTTTTGATTTTGGTATCGATAACAAAAATCTTAGCAACTTATAATTTGAAATACTTGATAGGCCTTAATGGACTTGAATCCATGGCCGTAAAATAAAAAATAAAAAAGAAATACTTGATATACGCAGAGATATTCGAAGTTCAAACATTACAATTTTTTTCTTTATATAGACGTGGCATCATAATTTTGTATTCGGCGTTTCACCTGTCATGGCGGATCGCTACATTTTGCAGTTTTATTTATTGAAAATAAATACAAATCTCACTTCGAAGATAAATAAAAATACGTGTTTCACAATATGTCATTAGATAAATACAATATTTTAGCGATTCTTTGTTACTGTCATCATGTCTATTGTTGTCTAGTCTGTTGGGAGGTAACGATTGTGGCTAGTTACCACCCTAACAAAGAAATGCCGCTTAAATAGCGTTCCGTAAAGGCGCCTGTGGAAACCGATTAGAGGTGTAGAAGTTAAAGGCTAAGTTTATAGGCGATGGTTTTCCACTTACCATCAGATGGACCTGATGGTAAGTGGTGATGACTTGATTCGTCAATCATTACTCTAAAAAAAAAATCATCAATTACAATTCTAAATCAATGACGAACACAAAAAAATTTCCCGCGTTAAAGTGTGTTCATTTGTTTTTTTTTTAATAGATAGTTTTCTTTTTCCAAGCCATTTCGAAATTCAAATAAAACCTTTGATAAGTTATCTCCTTGGTTGCTCGGAGTAAAAGATCGTTCCATTTTTAAATTACACCACAGATATGAGTTTACTATGTAATTTATTTGGCCGCTGAACCACGACAGATACGAATTTTTATCTCGAAGAATGTCGTAAAATAATGTTCGAATTTCCAAGCCTGTTTGAGAAAAAAATATAAAATCAATTAAAATACAACAAAAGGTTGTTTTGGCCACAGAATTAAGAACATACAGAACCCGTGTATACGTCTAATATTGAAGCATTGAAAAACTACTCCACTTTAGTACTGTTTCTTGAAAAGGCGGTTAGTCAGTACATTCAATTTAACAATAATTATTTAACCTCCGATGCTCTAAGCGTTTACCATAAAATGGGGAAAATGGAAAAAAATTGTGAGCTAGCTACATTCTGCGGAGTGAAGGTGAAGTGAGACGTGCACGGGGCGATTTCCCTATTATCGGACACATACATGAATGAGGGTTCTGTATTTTCTTTATTCTATGATTGTGGGAGAGCTCGCGTATTTCTGCCAACCTCAGAATGCTTAGGTATGAATCAACCGCTGCAATGAGGCCGGCAGACGGATGCTGCCATGAATTCTCGCCCTAGATTACTTGAGAATAATAAGAATACCTTGCCTTTCATTTTAATTGTAATCAGTAAGTAACAGTCTATTAATATTCCACTTCTGTGAAAAGCATTCCATTCTAATAAGAGATGGGAGAAATATAATTTAAATTGACAACCGTTCTAACACAGTATCAATAGATTTATTAATCGAACAACAGAAAAAGTAAGTTCTTATATAATTAAAAAACATAAACACAATTAAAGTGCTAAGAACAATCAAATTTTAAAAAGTTTGAATTAAAGATGTTTTCACATAAATCAAAAAAATAAAATTATTCAAATAAATAAAAATAAATTAAATTATTCCCATCCAATGTCATGTGCAAAACTATTGGCTTTAAATAAAGAGTAACAGGATATGCAAGAGCGAGGGTTTTTAAATACATAATTATAAACAGTTACATACGATATGAAACTTCTAAAATATTCTGAAATATCTACTGACTCATTACATCATTCTGGGCTTACTGTTAATATTAAAACAGCCAGTCCTAGTAACCTAATATTATTAATTGCTGAGTATATACAAATAAAATAAGTATTAATGCAATAAGGATTTGATTAAACTACTTTTTTTTCGGCGCGGGGCGTTCAGCGGACCACGTGCGTGAATGACAATGTTATTTTTTTTGAAATTCATATATATACCACGCACCGAGCGGGAAGGAATTGTCTGTCTGTGTGAAACCCTTTGCGCAAACGGGATAAAAAAAACAAAGCAGTGTAATGATGAAATTCAGTACCACAGATGACGTGGCTCTACGGTTACATCCCTTTGCCTTCCCGTTTTTCATGGGAAAGAATAAAGAAAAAGAAGAAAAAGAAGAAAATGAAATTCAGTACAACATTAAATGATCCGTTTGTGGTTATTATATCATCCAAACGGATGGCAATAAGCTAACTGATTCAGAATCTTTTATTGAGGATTTAAAGAATGGGCGTAGACAAAATAAACAAAACCCCTTCCCTTGCTAGCTATTTTTTTGGGAAAAGAGTCGAAAATGTGGGAAAAGATTTTTTTCAATGGAAAAATTTATCAATTTGTCATAAGAAATAACTTCATTCAAGAAACAGGAAGGTAGCCAGAGGTTGTTCAAGTACTAAGTTTCTCTCAAATTTAATATTAAACTTTTAGTTTTTTTTTTATAAGCGTCCGTAGCGTGAGTATAAATAAACTATTGGGGCCAAACAAGTATAATGAGATATTTTAACAGAACTTCTTGAGCCTTTTTCCGCGTCGACATATAGAGCGTCGGGAAAGAATTCGTTGGGGCGGAAAAGAAGCGGAAATTGAATCGCGTTGCGAGCATTCGCGATAACTTCGCGGACGCCTGTGAGGCGAACCAACATCATATTTCGATACGGACGTTTTTTCTACTCATGTTGACAACCTTTTTTTTATTTCACTACAAGCAGTGGCGTGCACTCAATAGAAATACAAAAGCAGGCAGTGCTTTGCCTAAATTTTATGCTGTCTTGCTTTATGCCTGCCCTGGTTGCAAACCCTATGCACGCCACTGACTACAAGTTAGCCTTTGACTGCAATCTCACCTGGTGGTAAATGATGATTTTTTATATTTTTTTATTGCACTAGTTAGCCCTTGACTGCAATCTCGCCTGGTAGTATGTGATGATGCAGTCTAAGATGGAAGCGGGCTAAGCTGTTAGGGAATATGGCACTCATAATCGGTTATTACGCGACTTCGCACCGCCTTGCTAGTCTTTGTCGGTAGGGTGGTAACTAGTCACGGCCGTAGTCTCCCACCAGACCAGACCAGACCAGATAACATTCGGAAATTATTAATTGCCGAATCTACACCGGGAATCGAACCTGTGACCTATGATCCGTATTTGAACTTTCTAACCATTAGAGCAATGAGGCGTAGGTGATAATAATCAGTATTAGGTAAGTAGGCAAATAGTAAACTGTATTAGGTAAGAATTCGTTGGCAACATTTTGTGCTAAAATTTTGTTCGTTATACCCATCTCCCCTATGAGGGAGGAGGATGCCGAGACGGAACCTTGGCGATACTGATGATGAAGATAATAAACTATATGGACTCTGTAAAAGTCGACTTATCTGGTTAATTAGTCATTTGGCAATTGTGTAAATAAAACATCTTTTAAAGATGCTCCAGTATCGAAGTGAAAAGTGCGTAGAGATTGTTTTTTTTTCGCATTTCTTGCATTGTTAAATGCACAAGTGAACTTATTTTATTTATTTATTTAAACAACTTTATTGCATATAAAGGAAATACACCCTGGAACACTTACAATAACATAAATTATATGCAAAAGGCGGCCTTATCACTAACAGTGATCTCTTCCAGGCTACCTTAACTATTGGAATAAGGCAATGAGAGACGGGAAATCGCAATAATATATATATATATATATTTATTTATTTATTTTTTTATTTATTAGCTTTTCAAGGTAAACAAACAGTATAATTATACATAAAAGTAATGCCGTATTTTTGTATCACATAGACCAATAAAGTTTCCACAACTTGGTTATACATATAACACGATAACATTAACCACAATTGCTTAGGAGTAAGTACCTAGCAAGCAATTATTATACAAAAAAAAGAAAAAATAATAATAATGTAAGTAAAACAAAAATGAAAAACAAAAACTTTAAAGCTATAGTACTTATTTTGTCAAAATAAATTTTCTAAACGTGCCAATTTTGACATGAAAAATGTCCGTCTCACAATATTTGTTGTTAAAAGCATTGCACGCACGAGATAAAAAGTTATTTGCCGAATACCTTGTCTTCCATCTAGCCCACGCAAAGGGAGGTTTACGCTTTGCATTTAACCTACGACATGCAAAATCGATATTACTTAGAAGTGGGGAGTCAACTAAATTATGTATTATTTTATATAACAACATTTGATCTCTTAAATCGCGTCTTTTTTCTAAAGTAATTTCAGTTGCAGATATACTGTGATCACATAACAAATTACGACGTTTAATATAACGCAGAAATCTTAATATATATAAATCTCCTGTCACGATGTTTGTCCGCGATGGACTCCTAAACTACTTAACTGATTTAAAATTAAATTGGTACACCGTGAGCAGTCTGGTGCAACTTAAGAGATAGGATAGCTTAGATCTTTAATTATAGTCGCAATTTTATTTTATTTCAAATTATTTGTCTATAATTAATTGGCAGTCACATGTTATATATATATATACTACTATACTCATTTAAAGCTTAGCGATACTGAATACTTTAAAACAAAATCAAACGCAGACGAAGTCGCGGGCAACAGCTAGTTTATTATAAATCCTTTCAATTGCATCAATGCTGAACAGTATTCAAGAATAGAACGTATTAAGGCATTAAATAAAAGAACCAGAGTTGACGTCTTCTTAAAATCCTTAGTAACACGCATGATAAAACCAAGCATTCCAAATGCCCTATTAGTAATTATATTTATGTGCGACCTGAACAAGAGCTTGCTATCAAGTTGTACACCCAGGTCACGCAGCTCATCCACTCTAACAAGCAAGCTATTGCTTAGGTAATAATCACTAATTATATGATTTTTCTTTCTGGTAAAAGTATTAACATTACACTTCTTGACATTAATATCAAGAAGGTTGACTTTACAATACGTATTCACTCTAGAAAGATCTTCTTGTAGGAGTTTACAATCATGAAGTGTATTGATAGACCTATAAATTTTCATGTCATCTGCAAAAAGCAAAACCTTTGAATTTTTAAAACAAGAAATAACGTCATTGATAAAGATGTTGAATAGCAACGGACCAAGATGTGAGCCTTGAGGGACACCAGAGGAGACTGGCAGGAATGAGGAACAGTATCCTTTTATAGCTACATCCCTAAGGTAAGATGCAAGCCATCGTAACAGGTCACCAATTTTATCGAGCTTCTGTATGAGAATTTCATGCGATATTTTATCAAATGCTTTAGAATAGTCGGTATACACAGCATCAACCTGAACCCCGGCATCCATGGCTCTGTAGACATAGTCGAGGAATTCACAGAGATTGCTTTCTGTAGACTTCCGTGTAACGAACCCATGTTGTTCCTGTATAATAATTGGTCGAATAATACGAAAAAGGGTATCATATATAATTTTCTCGAATAATTTGGGAATAGTACTCAACTTTGAAATAGGACGATAATTACTAATATTGTGCTTGTCACCACATTTGAAGATAGGAGTAATAAATGACTTTTTCCATACCATAGGCATTTTGCCCTGCCCTAAGGACTGTCTAAATAATAATACTAAGGGATACGCCAGCTGATAGCAACAACTTTTCAAAAATATAGGAGGAATACAATCGGGTCCTGCTCCCTTACTAATATCTATTTTTTTTAAATATGAAGCTACTAGGGGCACACTGAAGGAAACAGAAATAACAAATATTGAAGTGAACGAAATTAAAGACTGAGTATCCCTAGGGGAGTCCTTATTTTTGTCAAAAACCGAATAAAAATAAAAATATATAAAAATATATATACTTATTTCAATATCTCGCCTAACTGGAGACGCTATGAGAATCTAAATACAAACTTTTTTGATTGCAAATTAGGGTAATTTATAATACACAATTTTTTTCTTTCACGCAATCCTACATTCTGAGCATGATCACTTTAATTTGGTTTTATGTACCTAGAATAATATATATATTTATGTACCTCATCTGTTATTTAAGAGAAACCCATACAAAGTTGAAAAGGATACAAATACTTTTAAACAAAAAATTTGATATAATATTATCTGTAGTGTTGGTGTATAAATAATAAAGAAATTATAAATTGAGTACAGATTTGTCGAGAGCACAGAATTAAGAACATACAGAACCCTCATTTAACCATTATTGTATTCATTACATTGTGCCCCGCGCACATCTCACTTCACACCCGCGGAATGGTGCTAGCTCACAAACTTTTTCCATGTTATGGTAAATGTTTAGAACATTAGAGGTAAAATAATTACTGTCAACTGTTTAATGAAAAGAAGTAACACACCACCGGTTCGAGAAACACTACTAAAGTGGAGTGTTATTGAAATTAAGCTTAATTTGCTATACTCCGCGAAAAGCAGGAGAATCTGTATGGTATAATTTATAATTTCTTCAATCCTTATACTCCGCACCAAACAGATCTTCGGCAACGTTAAGAATTATTAACAATTTTTATATAATTGTTAACAATTGTTCATTGTAAAGTCAACATCTCCTGAGTATGCTCCGGTTTCGGAGCGAAACGTGCGTAGAGGGCACATTGCCGAAGATCTGTTTGGTGTGGAGTATAAATTACACCATACAGATTATCCTGCTTTTCTCGGAGTATAGCAAATTAAGCTTAATTTTCCATGGATTTCCGCAAAGTAACGCCTGCTTCCATCCAATAAAGTGAAGTGGTTTCGATGCTTCAATATTAGTCGTGTACGCGGTTTCCGTAAGTTTACTTAATTCTGTGGTCGAGAGTATATTTTTAAAGATCTGTGCGGGGAATGAATTGTAGAAATTATGAATTACACCGAACTTATTTGTTAAGAGGATATTTTGTAAGATCTGCGTGTTGTAATAAAAAATAAAGATTAAAGACAGTATTCATTTTAACGTAACGTAAATCTGTGTTCATTGTATACAAAACCTTTGTTGTGAGGTTTTATTTGTACTTGGCTGGCATTCGTAGTAGTTCAAGAAGTCATAAAATGTTTCACAGCTCTGTAGTGACTTGACATATACGGTTGCACTTATGGCGTCATAAACTGCTGAAAATCGATTGGTGTGCTGTTTTATGACAGCAGTTATCACCTACTTTGGATAGTTTTACGAGAAAGAAACATTGTCGGTATTTCTTAGCCGACTGCAAATAAATAAGTTCTTAGTTCGATGCATATTTTATTCATACCACATTAATATCTACTAGAAGAAATGAATCTATAACTACATCACGAAAAAACTTATAAAACAAACTACAAATAGTCGCAAAATCACTTACAAAAACACACACTGACAAAAGTACTTACAGAACACATCACAAAAACTCTCACAAGACACAGTCACTAAAATAATTACCATAAAGACTACAAAAACTCTCACAACAAACTCACAAAGCACACACACAAAAACGCTTTTCAGTTGGTAGTGGTATGGAAGTTAATTTACATGCGTTAGAAGTTATACTTCCTTGGCGTAACAAGATAAAGATCGTTTCAAGAATTTTATCTTACGCCGTATTCTACGTTTGTAGAGAAAACGACACTGACAATAGAAAAAAGGTATTTAATACATTGAAAGTTTTATTATGACCTAGTTATCTCGTCATCGGAAAACCAAGTTTCACTCAACATTAAAATTTGAGATTGTTGTACAATAGAATCAAATAAATCACCGGAATGAGTCCGAAGACTTTGACAATTGATAGTGTACACTGTCAAACCTTATAGCTAACTTTAGGGTGCCGGTTTTTTGTGACCTTCATCCTGTTAAAATCGCATTTCGTTCATTTAGCAATCGCAATCGTTACTTATAATTTCACTCCCATAATTTTTTCCTAACGCCGGTAATGAATATACTCGTAACTTCAAAACAATCCAGCACAATGAAGAAAAGCTCAAAGAGTTATAAAAAGTGGGCGGGACACCAAATCAATGGACTTTGGGGTACCAAGGGTAAATTGATTCCACCAGAAAACACAGTGTTGGCGGAACTTCTTATGCAATTATGGCAAGATGCAGAGAGCTGCTGGATGTATATATAAAGTTGCCAATTCTGTTGTACAAAAATCTCTTAATGTAAATAAATTAAAACTTCTAAAAATAGTACCTTCCTTGTTTACCTCATCACAAGATGATATCATTGGCACAATTAGTTTTCGTTTCTATTTGTAGATACATAAGGTATTTGCGTTTTCATCTATATATATTAGAAGGTATTCATGTAAAACAATGCATTGAATTTGTTTTTGTTTTAATTCCTACAGACAAAAACGGTAAATCATACTATCAAATGTCGGATCAGATTGCCTGTAACTGGGTCAGAGAAATGATTGATATGTTTCACGACTGATTATTTACCAATAATGGCACCAATAAGTCATATTATACAATGATTAGAGGTTGTGTGAATGTGTATGTGTTTGTACTGTTATAGCGGTGACGCATGTGGGAGGTCCTGGGCTCGGTTCCCGTTGGGGCCTATTTGGATGTTTATAATTTTCTTAGAATACGGCCTAAGTCCATCTCATTCTAAGGGGAGAACGGTGCCCCGCAGTAAGTAGGTAATAGATTTATATTTATGATATTTTTCCCAGTTCAAGTCGGCCTTGACTGCATTCTCACCTGGTGGTAAATGATGATGCGTTCTAAAATGGTAGCGGGCTAACCTGGTAGGGTGTTAAGCAGTTATATTAGTCGTCATGATTCTTCTTGTAGTTGGGTAGCAACTAAGTTTAGCTACACCTATTAAGTGTCTAACATTTCAGATTTCACTCCAACCATATAATCCAAACCTTTAGCCATTGCTTCTTCAGAATGCTAAATCGCTTCGCCGCTAGTCTTTGTCTGTAAGGTAACTAGCCCCGGCCGTTGCTTGCCAACAGAAAAAAATGTTGATGACATAATGTATAGGAAAAATATCCCTATCCCTACTAATATTATAAATGTCAATGTAAGTTTGTTTGTTACGCTTTCACGCAAAAACTACTCAACCGATCAATGATCATGCAACTTTGTACATATTAACATATTCTTGGAAGTGTTACAAGTAATATAGGATACTTTTTATCCCGACATAAAGTTCGGTTCCTTTGGGAGAGGGGAAGAAAGTGTTTGACGATTTGACACCATAACTCCGACAAATTATAACCGATTTAAATAATTATTTTTGTACTATAGAGGTACAAAATAATATGTGTTTAACGTGCGTAGTATAGTTTGGTTTGGATTATAAGGATTGAAGAAATTATAAATTACACCATACAGATTCTCCTGCTTTTCGCGGAGTATAGCAAATTAAGCTTAATTTTCATAATGTGTCGTACATTTCCGCAAAGTAACGTCTGCTTCTATCCAATGTTTCTCCAACTCTTAGGTAATAACTATCAGTGAATAATTGATGTATGCTTAGGGATGTCCTTAGATTAGTCGTTGCTTATTATGGCATTTCCTTGTTCGTCGTCTAAGTGTCTTATTCGACTCTAACCTTTCGTATTTCATTCCGCCCTCATCGTCGTCGGAACGTTGGAAGCGTGACACCCAAAAACGTATAACTCCCCCTTGTTGGGTAGCAACAAGGTTAAGCTACACGTACTAAGTGTCTTACTCGGCTATGACCTTTCGGATTTCATTCCGCCCTCACCGTTGAGCTATTGCGGCTTCAAGTTGTCAACTCATGTAGCTGTAATGTAAATCCGCAAACCTAATGTTCTTACATACCGGTGTACAAGATTTTACAATCGATACCCGTTTATCAGTCGTCGCCTGTCGGTCAGTTGACCGGTGTCGGCGAGAGTGTCGGTAAAATGATGCGAATAATACCGTGTGTCGGCGATGTCTGTCTGTGTGTCTGTGTGTCGTGTGGACTGGTGCTAGTGCGACATGTTGGTGTGGGCTATGGTGCTGTTTCTGCTTTTTCTCTTCCTCTCCGGCCACATTCAGGGTCTTGCATGGAGACATAGCTTCAGGTAGACTATACTCCCATTTTCAGTACATATAAAGCGAGTTTTATTTTTAATTTTTCTATAACGTTAAATATAGATTTTGTGAATTATTTTTCATCCCCCGGTAATAATTTATGTCTATTTTTCTGGATAAGGTAAGGTTGGGTGCTAATTTCTGTATTTCCTACTTTACATTCTGTAACAAAGTGGATGCAAAGCTTCATGTTGAGTAAGTAGTTACGGCGTTATTGCGCTACAAACAGACTAACATTGGCATTTACAATATTAGTTAAGAATTGGCAAGCATTCAGTATATATCTAGGCTTTGCTGTTAATAGCTGGATTTTGATGCAATTTGGCAGAAAAGTAAGTCAAAATCTTAAAAATAATTAATGAATGTTTTTGTTATTCATATAAAAAACTTTTTTATTCTGTTTCGCGGAAATTGGCGGGAAATATATTTATTTTTAAAATGTCTTTTCTTTAGGTTTGATTTTGTTACCATACTAACGAAAAGAGAGGAAATGTGAGCGTCAGTTCTTTGCGATTGTACTTCACAAAGACTCAATTTGTTCAAAGACCCTGTTATAATAAAATTCATATATCACTAATTGCTTCCAGTAGGTCTACTTTATAAGCGCTTTTGAAACGTAAAATATCTATTTCGTATTTACCACTGGTTCGGAAAATCGATTTTACCGAGTAGAAACTTTTCCTGAATTTCACCATTTAACAATCGTTTTTAAATCTTGTTTGTAGTGAATGCGGAGGGACCTGCTTCTAAGTAAACTTCTTGCAAATTTCATAACAGTATTGAATAGCCAATAAGCATTGGCAATAGTTTATTTTGAGACGATTGTCCTGCCCTAATTTTTGTTATTTATGCGGTCATTAACCCGATTCAGAGACATGACATATTTTAAGTATTTATTTGTTTGCCAGAACGCGCTGAAATGTTTTACACATTTTCAGTCGGCACTATGTGTCATTTGGAGCCCACTTTCTGAAACGCTGATCATTGAATTAATCATGGGACTATAAATCGTTAGATTTTACTCACCATAAACTTTATTCAAACCTAAGCATTGTAGTGACAGCTTCAATCATAATTTCAACCCATTGCCGGCCCACTACAAGGCACGGTTCTCCTTTCAGAACGAGAAGGTCCGTAGCCCACCACTCTGGCCAAGTGTGGATTGGTAGATTTTCACGCCTATGAGAACATTATGGAGAACTCTGAGGCGCAGGGAGGCGTATTTCCTCACCATGTTTCTTACACCGTTAAAGCAAGTAATATTTCATTGTATAAATTGAAAACGAACATAAATATTGATAAATTAGAATCGAACTCTGTCCCTCCGAAAGGGAAGCCGAAGCCGTAACCACTAGGGTAAAGTAGTAATACAAAAGGCGGCCTTATCGCTTGATAGCGATCTCTGCCAGGCAACCTTAGAATTAGGAAAAAAAAGAAGAGGAGAATAGACTGCTGGTGGTACAAATATTAAAATACACTATATAATACTTTGTATACTCATTGAGCGTATCGGCGCGCAAGGAATGCAAAGCGGTCCTCCGCAGGAATCAAGTTGGTCGCCTTGGTACCAGCTTTGTTTTAAGTCATGTGATGTTTTCTTTAAATTGTTGGCAAGGAGTGGTCAATTCAGCGTATACTACTGGCTCAGAAATCTTAAACAATGCGTTATGTCACATAAAATAACGCACACATTCCATTGCTTTATGATACCCGAAGGTGATGAGGTCTGCCAGGCTTTATTTGGAAATAACCTTTGTCAGTAGCGGTCAACATTGAATGTGTTCACCATTTGGCGCAGTGAGCAGCGACCCTGTTTTCTGAGTCCACGGCGGTTGGTTCGCTTCCCACAACTGAAAAATGTTTGTGTGATGAACATAAATGTTTTTCAGTGGCTGGGTGTATCTGTATATTCTAAGTATTTATGTATATTATTTATAAAAATATTCATCAGTCATCTTATGACCCATAACACAAGCTACGCTACTTTGGGGCTAGATGGCGATGTGTGTATTGTCGTGGTATATTATTTTAATTATTTATTGCGCCAGTGGGGTAGTTGCGGCAGTCTGCGAAAACTTTATACCTCCGGGATCATCGGTTGTAATAGTCAGCGGTGACCGCGGTAGCTAAGTTAATTGAGCAAGCTTCATTTCTACAGCTTCAATAGACAAATGTAATACTTCCATCATAACATTGTAAGTGTATGTTAGTTCGTTTTCTTTTTTATTACACAACAAGTTGGCCCTTGACTGCATTTCATCTAATTTGAAAATTAAGCTTAATTTGCTATGTGATCACATGCTGTACTGATAATTTAATTTCCATTTAAACAAAACATCAAATTCATCACATCACGATGGCCCAGTGCGGCTTTTGCGGTGGACTCAACACACCTTTGAAAACATTGTGTAGAACTCTCAGGCATGCAGGTTTCCTCACGATGTTTTCCTTCACCGTTGAACATAGTGATATTTTAATTACTTAAAGAGCACGTAACTTTGAAAAGTTAGAGGTGCCAGCCCTCCGAAAGTGGACCCAATGCACTATCGAGTAATGTAACATCAAATTGAAAGGTGGAAAATAGAAAGGAAATGTAAGTAGAACCACGTATATCGCCTATGCAGCGTAATTAGCTTATAACTCACCGCGCGGAGTCAGTGGGACAAGTTCAAAGGAATTACCCCTATTTGCTCCACAGGTTCCTATGCTGGCTACGTTATTAATGTCAACACTCAACTCTAACTCTTTCTCTAATCGATAAAATGTTATATGATGACCAGTGGCGTGCATAGAGGGTATGCACAACGTAAATGATATAATGATTTTCGTGGGAGTCGGATTTAGAAATTAAGTCGGAGAAAAATAAATAAATAATAATAATAAATATACTACGACAATACACACATCGCCATCTAGCCACAAAGTAAGCGTAGCTTGTGTTATGGGTACTAGGATAGCTGATATTTTTATGAACATAATATACATTAATACTTATAATATACATATAGACACCCAGACACTGAAAAACATCCATGCTCATAACACAAACACTTTTTCAGTTGTGGGAATCGAATCCACGGCCTTGGACGCGGAAAGCAGGGTCTCCGCCCACTGCGCCACTCGGCTGTCAAAAAAAACGGCCTATCGAAATCGTTTCTTACGAACTCTGCCTTAACGATGAGAGTTATATTATTGAGTTCTATAGAAAAGCTGTAGAGCTTCATAATGCCTACAAAAAAATCCGCGACAGCAAATATATAAATATTATTATCGTATATTTTATATAGGGCATTTAACACGACATTATATATCGACCTACTGTATATTTTCTTTACATTGCGGCACCGCACATATGTCAACAGCCTCATTTGGTGGGCCATTTAGTCGTGCTTCTTAAGATATTATGAGTTTGATGCTATAACCACAATCCTAAGCTCTGAAAAGCTTGAAAAATATCTTCGTGACCAATTTATTTCAGCAGTTCTCTATCTATCAGAATTATTATTGTTTTATCTTATATCTTTAAACTAGCAATTCTTGTATATATATATATATATAATTAATTGGAATCTCGGAATCGGCTCCAACGATTTTCATGAAATTTAGTATACAGGGGGTTTCGGGGGCGATAAATCGATCTAGCTAGGATTCATTTATTAAATAAACACAAACACAAATAAAATGTCATTTTAATTGTGTTTTCCGGTAATCGGTTATTGGTGCAACGAAGTTGCACGGGTCAGCTAGTAATTATTATATATTATAAATTACAATTGAAGTTAATGATTCAATCGTTGGAGCTATCTCATAGTTTGGATTAATTATCTCATGAAGCCTCTACGTAACCTCGCGAGTTGAATAAGCGAATAAGTGAAAGAGCTGAGAGTGCAAACAATAACCGAATTGAACTAAACGCTAAAAAGCCTTGTTTGTTAAAATGGTAGCACTGTTAATGATGCTAGCTGGTATTTTTTTGGCAGTTGCCAGAAGGTTCAAAATTACGTCACTTTCCAGAGAAATACGCATAAAAAAATATCAAGTTAACGGTAATGGCTTCCTGAATAATTTATCTTCCTGGAACTGTAATTTACAGAAGCTGAAGCTACAATCAACTGTATTAATACTGAAAGAATGCGATAAAAATCGCGACATACACCTTTATTCTTGTGAAAAACTTTAAAACCATTATTTTTTATTAATATATTTACAGAGTGTCTAAATCAATATTTAAACCAAAAGGAAATATCATCTTTTACGTAAATAAATATAATTATGAACTACCCACAAAGTTGACTCATCGATCGCTCTTATCTAGTTGTCGTAGGTCCACGTTAGATGGCGCTGTCTGGATATCGTAGGTAGGCGCTAAGCTGACAGTCTCGAGACGACCGCCCAATGGGAAAGACGTCCGGTGGTCGGCCCGAGCCAGGAGTACGCTTGCACAGAATAAATAATCGCAGGTGATTTCGACTATTATAAAAGGGCATGGAGCAATTTAAAAAGCTAACTAACATATTTTTAATAAACAAAAACAAATTGGCAGCTTTATGTACTGCACGCATGACTTGTTGCTTTTCGGCTGCTAAGAATTACGCATTATTCTAACCTAACTATTTTTGTACAATAAAAACTAAGTAATTTAGCTCTGAAAATATGCTTTTAAACATGCTTATATTAACTTACTTGTAATAAAATTATAATTCGTTGCACATTTTTTATGCCTGGTACGGATTTATGAGATTATTATTATGAATCTTTTGAAATGAATTCCCAAGATTTACAGTGTTAGGTTTGACAATTTAATTTGATGGAGATCTTCAGGTAGGTTTTTTTATTCCACGCAAGCTAGCCCTTGGCTGCAATCTCAGCAGGTGGTAAGTGATGATGCAGTCCAAGATGGTAGCGGGCTAACCTGTTACGGAGTATGATAGTCATATCCCTAACCTTACATACGCAACAGCGCACTGGAACACGAAATCGCTCAGCAGCACGTCTTTCTCGGTAGGGTGGTAACTTGCTACGGCCAAAGCCTCCCACCAGACCAGAGATAATTTGCGAAATTGCCCCTGCCAGAAATAGAACCCGGGACCTCCTACTTAAATTCATAGCGCTCACCGTTGCGCCAGGGAGGTCGCCAAAAGTCGGTAAAACTCCTTATTCTCCTGTTAGTAGGAGTGATGGCAGATCGGAATAAAGTTGCCAAATCTCCACTTCCTGCGGGTGTCGTACAAGGCGGATAAAGTAATATAAAGGAGAACGGACAGCAGCGTTGTCTGTGCTGCTACTACCAACTAATGCTATCACAAACCTGTCTGTTCAGCGTACCTGTAATTACCAATTACGGGAAATTTTCCAGTTGGGCAATATAAAAAAATCTAAATTCTTGTCAGTCTGTCTGTAGTGACTCTACTACCGGTTCGAAAGGCAGAATCCACCGAGAAGAGCCGGCAAGAAACTCAGCAGATTGCTCTTTTCCAACATCATTTTATAGTTTAACAATCTTTTGAATTTTTCTGTTTTGAGATAAGAGCGGAGTGGCCTGCTTCCAAGCAGCCTTGTCGTTAAGTAATTCATCAATTGTGTAGTAACCACGATTGATTAAAATGACCATTAATATTTATTACATAATATTTTGTTAAAACTTAGGTAAAGGTAGATCTAATATTGCCTTCGGAGCATGTTATAAAAGCATATTCTCACAAAGGATTCCTGTACTTTTCTCATACGATATGCAGACATCAGCAGAGGACTGTTATATGGTTTATCTTAACGTACTGACGGTTGCAGTGGCAACTTATATCAGGGAAACTACACTTTGGTTTTATAAAATTCAATTAAGTATTTTTTCATAGTCTTTTGCAGTTCGATTTTACAAGATGGTGTCGCGAGGTGCCAAGTTGGAAGGGTTTAACTAAACAATAAACACGTTGATCAAATTAACAACACATAAGATCTTTTAAGGTAATCAACAAAACAAAAAATTAAAATTTACAATATTATAACAATGCTATCTCTAAAATAATTAAAACAATATAATATTTATAAACATAATACCACAGAATAAAGGACATACAGAAACCGTGTACACGAATAATATTGAAGTATTAAAAACCACTCCACTTCTGTAGTGCTTCTCGAACAAATGGTTAAACACTTCATATCATTTAGCAGTTGAAAGTAACTATTTTACCTCTAATGTTCTAGACGTTTACCATAAAATGGGAATATGGGACAGAGTTTGTGAGCTAATTTGTGTAATTCCACGGGTGTAAAGTGAAACGTGGGCTTTATTCAGTCCATACTGGCCTAGTGCGGATTGGTGGACAGTGGAATAAAAAAAAGGAACTTCTGAAGCGCAGAATTAAGAAAATACAGAAACCACGTATACAACTAATATTTAAGCTTCAAAAGCCACTCCACTTTAGAGTTGTGAGTGCGCGGGGCGTTTTCACTGTTTTTGGATACATTGCACTGCATACAATAATTGCTGAATGAGAATTCTGTATATTCTTAATTGAATGCATAATACTATAAATAAGAAATAAAGCAAATTCATTTATAGAGGTGGAACGTAAACATAATTACAGGCTTTTTAATTAAAATCTCACTGCTAATTTGATGCGCCTGGAGGGGCGGTAAGTAACGTTTATAAACGCCGATTACATGGTGGAAAATTAAATTAATGGCCAAGTATGTAGCTACTCTACAATGCCTGATTGTTTGCTGAATAATGAATTTAATTATTATTCGCTATTTTGATGTTAATAAAACGTTTGGCATTTAAACTGATTTTGCGATTTTATTTTGCAGGATGAAACTTGTTTGCTGAAATAGTTCTATTTGCTGTAGTTGTTTTATTTATGCAACTTATCTGGATCTCATTATTTTTGATTTGGCCAAGGAGACATTCACACATTAATGGATTTTCAATGAAAACACGTCGCCAAATTTTTCAATCACGTCCAAGTAATATTAGGTGATGGTGATAACTGCATTCGTTATTTAAAACTAAAGCTAGGAGGGTTCCAAACGCGCCCTGTTCTAAGAAGAGCTCGCAACAAACTTAGTCAGGTATTTTTTGTTATCACCATCTCACAGTCGAGTTACTATTTAGCTATGAAGTTAGAGCAATTCATACCCAAGTTTTTTCATTGTACATGTAATCCTTAATATTATAATAGGATTTTTCTATATTCGTTTGATATAAACTTTGAAATTATTGAGAGACGTCTTAAGGATTTCATCTGGTAATTTCTTATAAAATGATATACAATTATTTTCCCTTAAATGAAAACCCAAAAGGATTATTTATATAATTTGTAAACGCTATCCTGCCTAACGGAATAATGAATAATGATTTTGACTATTTTTCTGAACGAATGCAGTTATTAAAGCTTTTAAATTAATTTGGATTTTTTTTTGAATGTCGAATTCTTTTAAGTCCTATTAATTTGTTGTAACATTGAATGATTTATTGTAGTCCTTTATGGCTCTGAAACGTGGTCTCTAACTATGGGATTCATAAGAAGGCTCAGAGTCACTCAGCGGGCGATGGAGAGAACTATGCTTGGAGTATCTGGAAGTTATTGAATCAGGATGCAGAATATCTGTAGAAAAACCAGAGTTACCGACATAGCTCAACGAGTCGCGACGCTGTAGTGGATATGGGCGGGGACGTAGCTTAGTGGAAGTTGGAGTCCCAAGGTGCTGAAATAATGACCTCGCACCAGTAAACGCAGCGTACGTAGAGGTAGATTTATGATATAAAACGAGATAAAAAGTATTATTCCGGGATAATAAGTAGCCCATGTAGCTTATAAACTATCTCTATGCCAAAAATCTCGTCAATACGTTGCGCTGCTGCTGCGTGATTGAAGGATAAAACGTAGGCGTACGCGTATCTTCCCACAGGAACTGTACATTTTTTCGAGATAAAAAGTCTATGTCACTCATCGGCCCTTCTTCAAAAATTCACATCAATCCGTTGCTCTGTTGCTGCCTTATTGATGGACAAACAAACACACTTTCGCTTTTATACTATTAGTGTGGATTTAAATAAATCTAATCAAATCAAATCCTTTTATTTGCATAAAACATTGTAGGTATACATGTTTAGTCATAATATATGACATGCAAATCTTAATTTAAACAAATTCATTTATGTAATAATTAATAAAACATCAAAATAAATAAAATCAAAATAATCGGCTAAAATCAAAATAAAGAAAATATTGATTTCGACAAATATACAGAATTTGACAATAAAACATAGGTATCTGCCAGCCAATTTATACGTTTCTTATCTACAAGCTTTATATTCAACTTCATTGAGGGCTGCATAAATTCTAATTTGTAATTCATCATCATCATCATCATCTCAACCAATGGACGTCCACTGCTGGACATAGGTCTTTTGTAGGGAGTTCCACAATGCACGGTCCTGGGCCGCTTGCCTCCAACAGCTCCCAGCTACTCGCCTGATGTCATCTGTCCACCTCGGTTGGGGCCGACCTACGCTGCGTTTACCGGTGCGGGGTCGCCATTCCAGCACCTTAAGACCCCAACGTCCATCGGTTCTCCGAGCTATGTGCCCCGCCCATTGCCACTTCAGCTTCGCAACTCGCTGAGCTATGTCGGTAACTCTAGTTCTTCTACGGATCTCCTCATTTCTGATTTGATCACTGAGAGATACTCCTAACATAGCTCTCTCCATCGCCCGCTGAGTGACTCTGAGCCTTCTTATGAGGCCCATAGTTAGCGACCATGTCTCTGATCCGTAAGTCATCACTGGCAACACGCACTGTTCGAAGACTTTAGTCTTCAGGCACTGGGGGATTTTGAATTACTTTTTAATATTTTAATTTTTTTGTAAGTTTTTTTTTTTAATTCTCATGCAAATTTTTCTTTTTTGATTTTGTTTTGATTATTACTGTAAATGGGTCATAGTTACCAATTTAAAAATTGTTATTGATATTATCGTGGGTCGGTTGCACAACTTTTTGTTTACGTATAATAGTAAACAAAAAGTTGTGCAACCGACCTACGACTTTGCGGCAGTCATACGTGGCCTACATTGCTTATGCACGGATCCATTGAGTTGTAACCTTAAAAAAATAGCACCTTAAGATCTTTATGACGTAGATAATGCTGTTAGTTCCGATGACTGAAATAGAGTTCGCTATTATTTTTAGCGCATTATTCATTAGCGAATTATTTCTAGTTCAAGGCCTAGTATTAGTTGACGAGTGTTTACGCCAAACTAAATTTGTTCGAGATGAACCTGGAATCTCTATAAATAGGATGACGCGATTACAATACAGTCTAGAAGGTAACGTTGAATAGAAACACCTTACTTTATTTCTAGGCCTCTGTTCGCGGATATCACTCAGTTTGAAGTTCGAAACAAAGAAACTAATACCCCTGTTTTGGGTTAATCGTATAAAAACAGGTGGTTGGCTCTGTCAAACGTTGCCGAAAAAGCATGTCAAGTTTGACGGTCAAAAAACTTGTTCTAAAGTTCAGATGCACTGTTCTCAAGATATTTTAAAGAAAAGTCGTCGTAATCATGAATCACTTAAAAAACAGTTGAGTCGAGACTTAAACAATTTATCATCATCATCATCATTTCAACCGATAGACGTCCACTGCTGGAAATAGGTCTTTTATAGGGAGTTCCAAATTCCACGGTTTTGTGACGCTTGGGTCCAGCGGCTAGCTGCGATGCGCTTAATGTCGTCTGGCCAACTCGTTGGGGGTCCACCGACATTGCGTTTATCAGTGCCCGGCTGCCATTCCAGCACCTTGGAACCCCAACGTCCAATCTTTCTCCGAACTAAGAAAATTATTTGTCTTTATTTCTAGAGTTTTAATGTACTTGAAAGGTAGAAGGCTATCATAAAACTATCTTAAGTTTTAAAGAAATAAAAATAGCGACTATTATCTACGCTACGCAATATTACATGCTGTGACGTCACTACAGGTTTCATTGATATTGAATTGCTTAAATAGTAATGATTTGCCTTATACAATTCGTTATAATTCTAGTCTAAATATTTTAATATTTTTTAAATAGGTTAAAATAATCTTGTTGTAAAATAATTTACCGGAAATATCGTTAAATATTATTATTGGCTCGTTTTGTTGTCAACATTGTAAACGATATCTGAGCCGTATACAAGTAGAAGCATTTCATTGTAAAACATTCACTTTGTATCAAGTATTTGTAGGCGGAAACTCTGCTTGATTATTGATCTAATAAGTGAAAACAAGTATTATTCAAGTCCCATCCCGACGTTCTGTAAAACTGTGGTTTGATTTTACGAAAATTAAGTTTTGTTGCTATACGTATTAGGATGAATTAATAAGGCTGTATAACTGTTTCTCTCATCAGCTTTTTTTCTTAAATAACTTGGAACTCAAATGGTTGAGGCAGCTCAGGCTAAACGATAAAGCAGACGCTTATACTATCACTAGATTCTAATCGTACAACACTTTTGACTTTATATTATACTAGCTGTTGCCCGCGACTTCGTCTGCGTTTGATTTTGTTTTTTGATGTGGCATTAAATTTAGTTGTAGATCTAAAAAAAAAAAAATTATTCAGTATCGCTTAGCCTAAAAAATAAAATGAGGGGTTTGCTGCTGTCCACTGAGAAGTTCTGTCCTCTATCTCCAACCATAGTTTGGGCAAAATTAAACACATATCATAACCTCTATAGTACAAAAATAATTATTTAAATCGGTTATAATTTCTCGGAGTTACGGTGTAAAATCGTATAACACTTTCATCTCCTCTCCCAAAGGAACCGAGCTTAATGTCGGGATGAAAAGCATCCTATATTACTTCTTACACTTCCAAGAATATGTGTACAAAGTTTCATGAGGATAGGTTAACTAGTTTTTGCGTGAAAGCCTAATAAACAAACTTACATTGACATTTATAATATTAGTAGGGATTGGGATAAGGATATGGATAGGGATATATATAGTAGGATAGTAGTAGGATAACAACATTTGATCCCTTAAATCACTAATCATTGTAATTTTTAACTTGATATTTTATACCTTATAAAATCGCACTTTACTTATTCTCTAAAAATATTTTAATACAATTGGACAGTTAGGTGAATTTATTTAATTGTGCGATTTATGTTCACTAGGATTATGTGTAAGGGCACTCAAAAGTCCATTTATCACAGCTTAACGGACAATTTGGAGGGTGTCCAAATTTAATTTTTGCTCGTTTTTCGTTTAAATGAAGACCAATGCGACTTGAGGTTTAGGAGTTGCCGCATTTGTCATTTCTTAAAATGAGTTAACGAGGCAAAGCACAATAACTCATGATGGCAAATTTATAGAGATCCGACATGAAATGAAGTTTCGTTGCATGTCCATAAATCATATTCAGATTTTCTATTGATTTTACATGCAATGTTTACGTAAAATTTTATAGTTTACTGTTAAAAGTAATTTCTTTTAGTGAACGATGGATTAAAATTATTCAATGATAATATAATGTACACCCACGTTTCTGACTTTCAAAGTAGACAGGGGTTTAATAGAGGTCAATAAAAATACGAAAATATCTTTAAAAAACTTTATGTAGCCTAACTGGTTTCGGTCGATTAAATAATTTATAAAATCTAAACTACCTCCTTGGTCTTATTGTTAAAATGTTCGGCTATAGTTCTTGAGTTTTGATACCCGGTTGAGTCAAAAATTATTAAATATTTAGTTTTCCAATAAGAAATTCTGAGTATCAGTCGAGAGTTAAGGACAACATTTGTAATTTGTTTCGGAGTGCGGTATAATTGTTAAACTCAAATTTTGAAAGAAAAGTTAATCCATGCTCTTAATTTAATCGGTGTTCAAGTTTGACCAATAATAATAGGCGCAGTCTAGCAGAAGTGTCGTGATTGGTCGTAGACCCATTCGTGTGTTTTTGCTTAAATCCTTATCCTATAAGAGAAGAGGCTTGCGCCCAGCACTATGTAACATAATATATTAAAAAAATAGAAAAAAAACCCGTATTCTACTAATTATTACATTATTTTATTTTTCTCCTCTTACATTTAAATTAATCATGATTATTAATTTTGAATTAATTTGATTATTATTATTATTATTAAACTCTTTATTTGTATACCACAACATTAACATATATAAAATATAATAAAAACAGAAACATATCGAAATAAGTAGTAATACAAAAGGCGGCCTTATCGCTTAATAGTGATCTCAGATCTTTGATAAAATAATATATGAAAATAATTTTGTGATGTCTTTTACTGTGTATCAAGTTATCAAATTTTATTTAAGGTAGAAGCAATGGGACATTAAAAGCACAATAAGTTTGACACCTTTGATCGAGGCATCCTTATATAGAGGTTACGTAGTAAATTAACTCAGATTTGATCCGATCAGAGGCTTCGGTCGTAACTAGATACCACCCAAAATCATAGTAACCGGCAAAAGCGTACAGTCAAGTGATTAAGCGTTACAGTAAGAGTTCGTATAAAAGCTAATAAGGGGTATGGATTCCATAAACATTATATAAGTAGGTACTTTGACAATACACACATCGCCATCTAGCCCCAAAGTAAGCGTAGCTTGTGTTATGGGTACTAAGATAGCTGATGAATATTTTTATGAATATAATACACATAAATACTTATATTATACATATAAACACCCAGACACTGAAAAACAATCATGTTCATCACACAAACATTTTCCAGTTGTGGGAATCGAACCCACGGCCTAGGACTCAGAAAGCAGGGTCGCTGCCCACTGCGCCAGTCGGCCGTCAGATTCTTACCTATAGTACTAGTAGGTACAATAACGTCATATCCTTTCCAGTTAAACGCGCTTCCATATATTTTCATACCTTTTCTAAGTTAGCATACCATCTTAGATCGCATTGAATCGCTAACTTTTATTCTAATAAAAAACTCTTACTAATATTCCCTCCTACGAGGTTATCCGAACAGTTTTATCGCCCAACATTATGTTCTTAACAGATGATATCAATTTAGCTTCACAGATTTAAATACATGTGGATTCGGTGACATAATTCGCTCTTTATTATATGTTTTTTCTCGTAAACGTAAGTAGAAGACTATCAACATTTCACTGTCGGTCATTACCGAAAATTTATAGATACTTTTTCGCTTCGATCTTTTGTACGCTGATGCTCGTGTTATCCGTTTTCATTCAAAATTAGGTTCAGTTAATAGCAAGCTGTATAAGCAACGCTTCGGACGTTTTGAAGGCGTGCATTTATTTTCGGTTCCCACAGTGCTGTCTCGTTCGTCTTCAGCGGTTTACTAATAAACGTAGATTTTACTCTTTGTTGGTAAGTTACTGTATTCGTTTTGTTTTATTGTGTTGTTTTTATTAACCTTAACGTTCCAGCATTGAGGGTTGTTAGAGGTTTGATTTGATTGTTTATCTGTGCTTATGTATCAGTGTCTGTATTGTCACAGCGCTTCTATCTTCAATCAATAATCTTATGTACATTATCAAGATCACCCCCGAAGGTAAGGATCGCTGCAGCTATATACTGGAACTAACAGAATTGTTGGATATCTGCTTATATAAGTTTAATTTTTTTTGTTTTTATAAATAATAAATAATTAATATTTTTTATGTTTGTTTTATATAGAATGAGATGTTCATTGCGCTTTCAGAAGTCAAGCACACACATTCATATTCAGATTGCTATCTAGCAATGTAAACGAAATCTACCAAATCGATTTAAATGCTAATTTTTTGCCCAAAGTTTTGCTTTCTGTGGGTTATTTGGGTGCTATATAGTATATCTACACGCCGCTCTCTTGAACCTGCTTATTGCATGACTTTATTATGCTTGGCAGAATATGTTGAAAGAAGGAGTATGGGTACCGGATATGTGAAACAGACATGTTGTTTCTACAATATCCTAGTTATATAATTACTGTTTGAAATATCAAAGAAGAACGAATTATGTTTTTTTTCTTATCCACTCAAAAAAATATTGTGAATCATTTGAACTATTTTATTTTCATTCCTAGGAAAGGGTTTACTTTTCACGAATTTATTAACAACGTAATGATTTAATCTCATAAAATGTATTCAATAAATGAAGATTTTTTTTTTTACTGTTGGAACATTTTTAGCAGATCTTGCAACGCCTGTGACACCTCTTCGTACAATAATTATTAATATTATGATTTCATAGTTAAAGGTTCTTCAGTTTTGTTTTGTGTTATAGGGAGTCGGGCGTGTCGTGGGGTCGCCGCGGCCGCGGGGTCGGCGGGGGGCGCGGCGCGAGCGGCGCGAGCGCTTGGCGGCGGCGCGAGCGCCTCGCGCAGTCTCGCAGGCCCATGGAGATCCTCACCAGCCTCTATGCGCTGCTTTCTGGCGGGGTAAGTAATGTCATCAGGTTTGTTGTGGGGTCGCCACAGCTTTGGGGTTGTCCGAAGGTGCGTGGCTAGCGCCTCGCGCAGTCTCGCAGCCTAGCAGGCCCATGGAGATCCTCACCAGCCCCTATGCGTTGCTCTCTGGCGGGGTGATTGATATCATCAGGTGTGTTGTGGAGTCGCTTCGACTGCGGAGTAGTAGGGAGGCGCGGTGAGAGCGCTTCGCGCAGTCTCGCAGCCTCGCAGGCCCATGGAGACCTTCAACAGCCTCTATGTGCTGCTTTCTGGCGGGGTGAGTAAGTCAACACGTGTATTGTCTGTTCGCAAGCTTGGTGTCAGAGGGGGCGAGGCGCGAGTGCCTGGCGCATTTTCACAGGACTAAATACTATTTGAATAAAGATCTGTGAAGATCCTCTACATCCCTCATGCTACTTTGTGACAGGGTGAGTTCTCTGTTGTCGGGACATACTGATATTCATATTTAAATAATATTAGTAGGGAAATAATATTAGTGAAGTCACAAAAGTAAGGTTTCCGTTAAGCCGTTCTGGCAAGCGATTTAGCGTTCCGGTACGAATCGCATCAATAATTTAAAAATATGGATTTAATACAACTGCGATAACCCTGACAGGTTAGCTCGCTATCATCTTAGATCGCATAATCACCTACCACCAGGTCAAGGGCTAAGGCCGTAGCTAGTTACCCTAACGGCAAGATGTGCTGCCAAGCGATTTATCGCTCCATTAAAATGTCGCGTAGACACCGATTAGAAATAAAAACAGTTAAACACATTTTGTTCTGCATCCTAATTATTTACAACCAGTTAAGATTAAAGCGTTGATAGCCCAGGAAGTCGGACTGCGACTTCACTTTCGGGGGTCTGAGTTCGAATCCCAGCACGCACCTCTAATTTTTCTAAGTTATGTGCGTATTTTAAGAAATTAAAATATCGTAAGAAAGTAAAATAGTGAGGAAACCTGTATGGCTGAGACTACTGAGAGTTCTCTATAGTTTTTCTCAAATGTGTGTGGAGTCCACCAATCCGCACTGGGCCAGCGTGGTGGAATACGGCATTAATCCCTTATCATTTTGTGTGGAGAGAAGTGTAGTAGTTGTCGGTAAAGTGTTGGGTTAGATTATTATTTTTCAATTATTTTTGATTTCAAAGATGTGTTTATGATTAAGGACACATCGCCATCGAGCCTCAAAGCTTGTGTTATGAGTACCAAGATAACTGATGAAAATATATTTATAATATATAAACTGAAAAAGAGTCATGTTCATCACACACACATTTTTCAGTTGTGGCAATCGTACCAAAAGCCTTGAACTTAGAATGCAGGGTTACCACAGGTTACCCACTGCGCCCATTGGCCGTCGTATACTTATAACGCAAGGTATATCAATGTATATATATATATTCTCAGTAGTACATATAGCTCATAGGAAGCGTTCGGTGGCGATGACGCGTTTTCCATATTTTTTGTTCCCCCAAAAACTTCTCAACGCGCTTTAAGAAGTTTTCACTCCAAAAATCTAAAGTGTGTGCTGTCTACAGCAAGGTGTTAACCCGAAGATCGACTCCGTAGCCTTTCGGCTACACTGCGGGGCCACGACCGCGGCGTTGCTGGCGGCGAGCGCGGCACTGACTACGCGCCATCTTGTGGGCAACCCTATAGACTGCATACACACAAGGTTGGTAGTTTCGTGCTTTGCGACGAGGTGTGACAGTTTTTACACAGATGGCGCTGAACTGTCAAATATTGCACCAAAATTTAATATTTTCCTGCAGCGCTGAAGTGCAGTGCTCAGGAAAACTTAATAGCGCTCATGACTATCTTTTTAATATTTCTTTTAAAACTTAAAGGTACCCTTAACTGCTAAAGTTGTTTGTATTATATTGTATATATTTATTTTAATTTGTAACGTATTCGCTAGGGAATAAATTTTACTAAGATTCAGTTTGTTTGTTTGCTTGTTTTCTTGAACGCGATGATCTCAAGAACTACTAATCCGATTTGAAAAATCCTTTCAGTGTTTGATAGCCCACTTGTTGAGGAAGGCTCAATGCTATATATAATCACACTAAGACCAATATGAACATAGCACCAATGAAGAATGTTTACAAATCAGGGTGTTCTTTTCCTTTTGATAGTTTAGATAAAATAATGTACGACAAAGTTGTTCCTTTTTAAAGGTTCTAAAAAAAAGGTCCGCGACAGCATGCCTATCTTTTAAAGTTGACTAATACGCGGAAAAAGTCGTGAGGGACCGCTAGTATTATGTATTTAATAAATGAATGAAGAACGGTTATAATTAAGTTTATTAAGACATTTGATTTTTACATTGACTTTGGTTGAATATAACTGCCATATCCCTAACAGGTAGACTGTATCATATCTTAGCATCAGGTTAGATTGCAGTCAAGGGGTAACTTGTAGTGAAATTGAAGAAAAAAAATTGTACGCAGGGACATCCCGGAAGACGTGCTGAACACGTACTGCTGGATCCACTCCACCTTCACGGTGGCGGGCGAGGCGGGTGCCTACCCTGGCGTGCGCGGCGCCGGGACTTCCCCGCGCCGCTACGGCAAGTACTACCAGTGGGTCGCCTTCATGCTGTTCCTACAGGTCAGTGCTTGACACATTAGTTATTTCTTACCATCTCATGTTTGTTTGCAGGACGTTTGTTTTATTTACACTACCAGATTCACAATACCAATATACAAGCGAAATAATACCGACCCGTTACCGACTACTACAAACCATGATGATGGCAAAAAAAAAGATTTTTATCAGGGCAATGTACTTATTTCATTTTATTTTATTTTATCTAAGTATTATTAGAGCTTTTTGCAATCTGAAATCTATAGGTGTTTAGCGGTATGGCGTACGTAATAAAACTTCAGAAGGTTCTGCTGTGATAATTTGTATTGATGTGGTGCATTCTTGCCCTATTTATACAAAAAATAATTTTAATATTATTTTATATATAATGTAGGTATTTGTTTTTTTAATTTATTCTAAATGTATGTTTTTGTTCGCGGTGCTAGATTCGTCAAGCTTATGGCACAGCCTGATGGATCTTATAGCTTATAAGTACTCTCATGTCTCTCTTAATTTTTTCTCCTTCTAACTGACAATATAGTTTTTATTTGCAAGTTGTGGCAGTCTTTAAGTGGGTCTACAATATTACATTTATATGTTTTTTCATTTTTTGTTTAGTTTTTAAGAGTTGTTGTTGTAACCTGTTGATTGTCCCTTAAATAAATAAATAAATAAATAAACAAAAATATCTTAAAACTAACACCAGTGACAAAACGTACTTAAATCTAACCAATTAGGCATTCGGAAATTTTAACCAGTGAGTGGTTACTCGCATCGTGCCTTCTCAACGGCGAGTACCTAATGCCTATAGGTGGGACAACTACAGATGCAAAATTATAATCAATGAAACCAATAGTTCTGCTACTAAAAAATAATAGGAATGTGAATAATAGAAATAGACTTAAAACAACCTTCATTGTTATGCAACCAAAAAATGAAGCGAACCACTAACCAGTACGTCATGATCATAATTTTTTTATCTGTTATTTTTTTTTCAAAAAAGTGCAGTAGTATTTATAATAATTACAATTATTTAAATACTACTACACTTCTAACTATTTGTTGGCCGACTGGCGCAGATGGCAGCGACGCTGCTTTCTGAGTCCACGGCCGTGGGTTCGATTCCCACGACTGGAAAATGTTTGTGTGATGAACATGAATGTTTCTCAGCGTCTGGGTGTTTATCTGTTTATTATAATGCATATTATTTATAAAAATATTCATCAATCATCTTAGTACCCATAACAAAAGCTACGCTTACTTTGGTACTAGATGGCGATGTGTGTACTATTGTAGCATATTATGCTACTATGATATCAATACTCACGTACGAGAAAATAGCATATTGGTCCAGTTATTTTTTGACTTCGTACATTTAGCAAAAATACAACCGAATTGAGAACCTCCTTTTTGTTTATAAGTCGGTTAAAAACTGAGTGTTGATCTTTAGTTATGGAGTTATGGTTAGGGTTATATATTTTTATAATTACTAATATTTTTTTTTAGGAATGCAGTAATATTTTTTTCTATAAACTCTTTATTTTTACACCACTACACAGTTAGGAAAATAAAGGACGAATCAAGAACACAAAGAGTGGAGTAGTATACAAAAGGCAGCCTTATCGCTTAGAAGCGAGCTCTGCCAGGCAACATTAGGATTGGGACAACATGAGCGAGAACAAATGTATTCGATATTGACTACGATTAGTGAGGATTTTTGCATCTGTTTGCCTGATTAGTGACACTTCCGATAAAACCGACATGCGGGCGGGAGAATCTGTGAATAAACTAATATCGATGTTTACTATAAATCCGTTCTCTATTGTTTTTACACAACTCCCGCCTTCTGTCTGTGCGTGGGTACAATGAAACTCGGTTTTATATTATTTCGAAATGATATTATTATAAAAGCCACGGGGACGGCCCCCTAATACGTTTCCAGGATACAGAGTATCCCATGTCATAGAGTATCTCCCGTATCCGGTGTGAAATTGCATCTGTGCAGCGTTTGAGGTGAACAGGTAACAAACTTGACAGCCGATTGGCGCAGTGGGCGGCGATCCTGCTTCCTGAGTGGCTGTGGGTTCGATTCCCACAACTGGAAAATGTTTGTGTGATGAACATGAATGTTTTTCAAGGTCTGTGTGTTTATTTGTATATTTATAATATTTACACACACTTTATTTATGTAACTCTATATATATAAAAGAGAAAGTTTGTGGGTATGTTCCGTATAGGCTCCGAAACGGCTGGACCAATTTCAATGAAACTTTCAGGGAATCTCCGGATTGACCTGGCGAGTAATCCTGTAAAGTTTGGTGACGATTGGAGCACTCCTATTTTTGAACTGTCAAATACAGCTTTTTTTTTACTATGATGATATTCTATTGTTGGGTGTACATGGGTGTAGATAATGACGGCCGAGTGGCGCAGTGGGCAGCGACCCTGCTTTCTGAGTCCAAGGCCGTGGGTTCGATTCCCACAACTGGAGAGTGTTTGTGTGAACATGAATGTTTTTCAGTGTCTGGGTGTTTATCTGTATATTATAAGTATTTATGTGTATTATATTCATAAAAAAATAATTATCAGCTATCTCAGTACCCATAACACAAGCTACGCTTACTTTGGGGCTAGATGGCGATGTGTGTATTGTCGTAGTATATTTATTTATTTATTATTTATCTTCACCCGCTCGAGAAGAGAATAGACGAGAATGAATACGGAGAGAAATAAATGATTTAATATATGTTATGAGACTTTAATTAAAAATTTTATTATGTAAGTTTATTGTTTAAATAAAATAAAGCAAAATCTAGCCCGGCGAAGGGGGTACGCTAGTTATTCATAAAATATTTATCAATTATCGTAGTACCCATAACACAAGCTACGGCTACTTTGGGGCTAGATGGCGATGTGTGTATTCTCGTAGTATATTTATTATTATAAATATATATATATATACATAAAAGAAAACCAATTCGCATTGGCTATCATTTTCACCAAGGGGCACGGGTTTCCCAGAATTAGCATAGTCTTAACCAAAGTACCCCACGCTAGCCAATTAGTGTGGATTGATAGACTTCACACGCCTTTGAGAATATTATAGAGCGAGGGTTCTCAACCTTATTAAGCCAGCGGTGATTTTACAAGTTAAGCTAGTTAAGATAGATAGGTACTTGTATGTTTAATTTAAAAAAATGCCTGCGCCCAAACTGGGTATTCATACGTTACATTCTATAATTGAATTTATCTTAAATATTGTATTATAAATGTAACATTATGTATTGGGTTGAATAAATTGAAATTGTTAGGCTGATAGGCGCGAAAAATTAAACATTTTCATTATGAAACTAATAAAACTAATAATGAATAATAAATTAAAAAAAAAAGAATTAAGAAAAATAATACCACCTATACAATGGCATGGCTAAACTTGGTGATATCCACACAATTTTTCAAAGTGTGACACCACTCCACAAAACTATCAAAAACTCATTTTGCACGCCTCATAAGCGAAGCGTTGAGGTGGGTATTACTGTCAGTTTACGCACACCGAGTGATTTTTCAACTTAAAATGTCACTTTTTTATTCTTTATAGCTTTTATAAGTGAATATAAATAGACAAATGTTGAGAAAAATCACTATTATTAACACTCATGATATATTTAAATCTCTTTTTATTTTTTAAACTAATTAAAAAATTGTTTAAAAAAGTTCTGTCTTGGAAGTTCGTGTGTCTGTATGTGCGGATCCCGTATCTTGTGGTCACGATATCAAGCAAAATTTTTCACTGTGTCGAGTGGGTTTTTTTATAGGCTTCAGTATTTTGAGGAATAGAAGCCTATTACTTTTCACGGTATAATTAGATGTAGTTTAGTTATTATTTACAAAGAATCTCAATTTTATTGTAATGAATGAGATTATTAGACGTGCTCTTTTGGATTTTCCAACTATTTCTTGATTTTTTCGAAGTACAAAACGTCTTTCCTTCTCCCAGCCCAGGTCGGGAAGCCCTGTTATAGATAACTCAGGCATGCAGGTTTCCTCAAGATGCTTTCGATCACTTTTTTAAAGCAAGTAATATTTTAATTGCAATTTCCATGAACTAAAAGAGCAGAATCATGCTTAATCGATATTTTTTGCTGTCGAATAATGTTCTCAAAGGAGTTTGGAGTCCACTAAGCCGCACTCGGCCAGCGTGGGATACGGCCTAAATACTTCTCATTCTGAGAGGATAAGTGCCCTATTTTGGGACGTTAATAGGTAATTAATGACGTAGAACATTATGCAGGTTAGTAATTTCAATCATTAAACATTTAATGTCTCGCAATCAAATTACTTATATAACACGATTAACAGAAAACTTAAAATATATCCGCAAAAATTGCATGCTTGCAAAGAAATATTAAATAAATTTCTATTAACATTAAATTTTAATGAAGTGGAATCGTTATTAAAACGCATAATTTAATATTAAGTACAATTATAGAGGTTAAGACACACACACACACACACACGCACGCACACGCACACGCACACCCACACACACCCACACGCATACTCACACCCTCACGCATACTCACAAACACGCACGCGAACTACTTTGCACTTTAAATATATTGTAATGTCATTTTTCTTTAATGTTCATCGTTAAGTTAACTTATCTTCTTCTGTTAACATGTCTATTATTTTTAATATCAACACTAATATTTTTGTTTGTTTACCTACCCTCGTTTTTATGTTTATTTCTTGTTATGGAAGAGCAGTGTCTTCTGACACAGGGGTAGTAATACTACCCTTAAAAGAAGGCTCCAGCCATTAGTGTTTAAAGTAATTTTATTTACCCAAATAAACTATTTTTATTTTATTTTTATTTAACTTTCGACTAGCTGTGCCTGAGACTCTGTTCGCGTTGGTTTCGGTTAAAGAGCCACTGGAACTGTTGGTTTTTCAATACTAAAAAGTACTTCCCTACTGACGCTTTAAATGCCAAAGGTGTGCTAGAAGAAAAACTAACAAACACTGTCATTTATATAATTTGCCTGGGCATAAGTCTGACTAACATGGGATAGTGGTTTTTGTCTTTTTTACTAATATTATTATATACTAGCTGACGCGCAACTTTGTCTGCATCAAATATAATTAAAATATTTTTAAGAATTTCTATACCCGTCGTAACGTTTAAACGATAGGTCCAATTTGAATAATTTAAAGAGAAATTACCTGCAGTACATAATCAATTTTAACTATAAAACTATTTATTTGGATAAAGATCTGATAGGAACGTCACCATCTTAAGATTGTACCAGTGTTTTGATTGACAAATTATAACAAAAAGCGGTAATTGTGCCTTAACAGTTAGACATTTAGCCTCCCGGACTTTTTTAAAGTAATAATGATTACTTTAAACATCTCCATCGATTCACACATACATACTCACAAACTTTCGCATTTATAATACAAGTAAGATGGTACGCATGCATTCGATCGCTGACTGAAAGTTATTTGTGAAGAGTTATGTTCTTTATCTCCGACAATATTTATCAGATCCTTATTAAAATTACTACCAGAACATATTAGACACTGCCGATCGGTGCACTCTTTTAAACACAATGTAAAGGAGCATTATCTATCGTTGTCATAGTATATTTATCACTGTTTACTTATTATAGATATATATTTATATTTATATTATATAAATATTTATTATATTATTTTGATGTATTTTGTATAAATAAAAATATAAAATTCAAAATTCAAAATTCATTTATTTCAAGTAGGCCTAATATAAGCACTTTTGAAACGTCAAGTCTGTCTGTTTGTAGTGATTCTACCACCGGTTCGGAAGGCAGATTCTACCGAGAAGAAGCCGGCAAGAAACTCAGCAGTTGCTCTTTTCCAACATCAACAATTTACATTTTGCATTTTAACATTCATTTTTCTATCTTGTGAGAGCTGAAAGCGGAGCCGGATGCTTCCAAGCAACCTTGTCATTAAAAAATTCATCAATTGTATAGTAACCTCGCTGTAATAAATGTGTTTTAACAAATTCTTTAAACTTGTGCATTGGCAGGTCCAAAATCACCTTAGGAATCATATTATAAAAGCGTATACTCAATCCCACAAATGATCCCTGTACCTTACGCAGACGATATGCAGATGACACTAATTTATGACCATTTCTTGTAAGTCGACTGTTTATGTCCACTTTTTGTTTATAAAGACTAATATGTTGTCTTACAAATACTATATTGTTATAAATATATTGTGAAGCTACAGTAAGTATGCCTATTTCTTTAAACTTCTCACGGAGGGATTCGCGTGATTTAAGTTTATATATTGACCGTACAGCTCTTTTCTGCAATATAAATATAGTTTCGATATCAGCTGCTTTACCCCATAACAAGATTCCATAGGACATAACACTATGAAAGTACGCAAAATAAACTAGCCTAGCTATTTCAACGTCAGTAATCTGTCTAATTTTTCTGACTGCGTAGGCAGCCGAGCTTAGTTTACCCGCTAGTGAATCTATATGGGCACCCCACTGTAGCTTATTATCCAAGGTCACGCCCAGAAAAACTGTGGAAGTCTCTATTTTTAGTGATTCACCATTTATCATTATATTTTTATCAATTTTCTTTACATTTGGTAAGATAAATTCGACACACTTTGTTTTTTTTTGCATTTAAAAGTAAGTTGTTAACTGTAAACCAGTGCGACACATGCGACATAACACGGTTTACTTCGTCAGAGTTATCTTTACTCCTATCAGTCTTAAAAATTAGAGATGTATCATCTGCAAACAATACAATGTCGCATGTTCCACTGACATGGTACGGTAGATCATTTATATACACTAAAAATAGAAAAGGACCCAAAATCGAGCCTTGTGGGACACCCATTGAAGTATTTGAAGCCTGAGACTTTGCATCATTTATGCAAACTCTTTGAGATCTATTGCTGAGATAAGAGGCAACCAAATTTAGTGCAACGTTTTGGATACCATAGTGGCTTAGCTTAAGAAGCAAGGTTTTATGATCAACACAATCGAAAGCTTTAGATAGATCACAAAAAACACCCATGACGTTCTGTGAACATTCCCAGGCATCATAAACATGTTTTATAAGTTAAGCGCCTGCGTCCGTTGTGCTACGACCTTTAGTGAAGCCATACTGCTCAGGGTGTAGTAAGTTATTTACATTAAAATGATATAGGAGTTGATTTAATATAATTTTTTCAAATATCTTACTAAGAGCTGGTAAGATTGAGATAGGTCTGTAATTGTTTATATTATTTTTATTACCAGATTTAAATAGAGGAATGAGTTTACTATGTTTCATTAGGTTCGGGAAAGTACCTAAATCAACACATTCATTGAAAATTATGGCTAAAAGAGGAGCAATGACGTCAATAATATGAGATATTACCTTTACCGACATTCCCCATATATCACCTGTTTTCTTTAATTTTAACAACTTGAAGTTTTTAATGATATCCGATGCATCTATATGTTCGAAATGAAATAAAACTTTGCACTCATTAATGTTGCCTCTTAATAAATTCTGAGCTGCAGTAGGTGAGGAATTTAGTGAATCTTTTAACAAAATAGGAACATTCTGAAAAAAGTTTTCAAAAGTACTTGCAACTTCTGCATCAGTAGTTACCATATTATTATTAATAATTAATTCAAAATTTCCGTCTCGAGATTTAGTTTTCCCAGATTCATTATTAACAATTTTCCAGGTTGTTTGTATTTTGTTTTCAGATTTTACTATCCGATCTTTAATGTATAGCGACTTAGCTTGTCTACAAACATTTTTAAATGTTTTGGAGTAACATTTTACATATTCAAGGAAAGTTGGAGTCTGATTGTATTGTTTTTCATCATATAGCTCATACAACTTATCCCTGCTTTTGTAAATGCCTATAGTCGCCCAATCACTAAACCTCATTTTTTTTATTAGAATCTATGTATTTAAAATTAAATACTTTATTAAATGCACTTTCTATTTCATTGAAAAGCGTACGATAAAGATTGTCGGGATGACAGTTTTCAAAAAAGAGAGCAGGAATTTTGGCTGATATTTCACCTTCAAATCGCGTCAGTTTACTCTGAGTTATCGGCCTGTACTTAACAATATGTTTATTTCTATTTGTACCAACAACAGTAATTTGTTGGCCACAATGATCTGACCTTAAATTGTTTAATATCGATTTACCTAAGATATCACAGTTAAAAAAAATATTATCTAAACAAGATGCTGAAGTTGCTGTGATTCTAGTAGGTTCATCGAAAGCATTATTCAAATTAAAGCATTTAAATAAGTTTAACAACCTAGTCGTAGTAGTATTATGTAATAAGATATCAACATTGAAATCCCCGCATACTATTACATTTTTAGTAGACATACACAATCGCTTAAGGACATCTTCCATTACATCCTCGAATTGGTTGAAATCACCTGAGGGGGGATGGTACACACACACTATTATAAAACGCTCCAGCTCCACACAAGACAGTTCAATTATGCGCTCCACAGAAAGACTAACTATATCTTTTCGCTCCTTACATGTTATATTATTGCGTACAAAAATTAAGGATCCACCATGAATAGCAGTCTTTCTAAAGAACACACTTGACATTTTGAAGTTATTGATGTTAACTGCTATTTGTGCTCCAGTGAGCCAATGCTCAGTTATACACAATATGTGTATATTGAATTTTTCAACAAACAGTTCTATTTCTAATTCTTTGCCGGTGAAGCTCTGTATGTTTTGATGTACAATGTTCATATTACAGAGCTTCCCCGTTGTCTCACTGTCTAATTTAAATAACTATTTGAATTAATTATAGTACTAGAACAAGTACTAGGGTCAATATTAGAAATATTGGTGGTACTTGAAGTACAATATGTAGAGGTGTCAATAGACTTAGTTACAATACTTGTAACAGTATCATTTAAGTTGTAAGCTAGTAAAGATGCCATGTGATGCTTACTTTTCTTAGATAAAATTAAACTATCTCTAGACAATAGGGATGACATGGATTTATTGATGTCAAAATAAAAAACTGCGTCACTATGACGGCATGTCAGGTTATAAATTAATAAATTTAAATTATAAATATGTTCATTCTGCTTTGAACTAAATGTGCCACAGTAAGGAAAGGCACACATAACGAATTTACATTGAGTTTTACTATGTAAAGCTAGTAATTTATCAATGAATCTTATAATTTGATGCTTTTTGACATTCAAACTGTCTCCTATTAAGAGAACAACATTTTTATTTACATCTAAATAGTCACTATTCAAACTATTAATAAGATAATCTAAACTAGCCCCCGGTGAACATCTATTAGTCACTGAGTGATCAAGGTAATGGTTCATAATAGGTCCAAAACCTTTACCTAACATGTCGGAAAATATAATTGTCTGTTTTTTAGGCATACTTTTTAATAAAGGTGAAGGGTCTGGTATGACAGTTGTGCACTGCTCCAGGCATGTTTCTAATTGGTTGGAAGATACTGTATCACATAATTTTAGGTTAGTCATAGGTATCTCATGAGTACAGTTACATTTATTTGCTAAAGACTCAAAGCGAGCCATGTTGTAGGTACCTAGGGCTAACAACTCATCAGCTGCCAGAATTTCTTCATCAATCTGCCTTTGTGATAGCTCATATTTAATGGTTACAGTTTTAAGTGAGTCCTCCAATTGTTTAATTACATCATTGAGGCTTTGAATTTCACTTTCATAGTTTTCTCTACTTCTCTGAGAGGATAATGAAAGGGTGTTTAATTTATTTACTAAAACTGAGCGTTCCTTTCTTTATACCAGGTTTTTTGTGCCAGCCCTTTGTTTTTTTATTAAAGTTTGAGTTTTTTTAATTATTTTACTTATTTTAATGTATTTTTTTATTTTGTTATGGCTATTTAAATAGGAACAGGAATGTTGCTGAGGCATGGGGTTTTTAATACAAGGACTATCACAAGTCAGATCGATACACATTGGCATTGTTGAGGATGAAGCAACAAGTTCGTCGTACAGATTATTTGTTGATAGTATTTCAGCACTGTGTAATTGTGACTGAAGGTCATTGATTGTTGAACATGCCCTACTTAATTCACCCTCCAACATAGAAATTTTCCCTAGAGCTTCTTCATAGGTTGATATGCATTGTTCAAATGAGCTGACTGCCTTCTGGAGTTGGTCGCGCTCCTCTATGACCAGATTGTGTGCACTGTTTAACTCTGCTAGTTCACCTTTCAGTTGGGAGTTCTTGGCTATAATTGCTCTCAGTTCAACTTCACTGTCATCTTGTTCCCTCACCAAGTCAGCATTTACTTGTTTGAGTGACTTGAGTTCACGGAGGGCATTCTTTAGTTTCAATTGCTCTTCCAATGCAGCCGCTCTTCTGGTTAACATTGGAGGAGCCATTTTATAGAACTTGTCTCTGAAACACACCAAACAGTGTATGTAAGTGAAGGAAAATAGATGACCTACAGAAGAGAGAGACCAAAGGAATAAAAGTAGGATTCAAATTATTATTAAACAGAGTAATATTAAAGATCTGATTAGAAATATAAAAACATACTAGTTTGGCATATCCAACAGTTACAAATACTATTTTTTGCGCTGACTATTGAAGTTATTTCTAAAATGTATTAATTACTAAAGTAGATTACTAGAACAGTGACCTATATCATAAGGTGTGCATGAGTAGATGCTGTAAATGTTGTCTGAGACAGTTTCAATAATTCTTTTTCTTCACTTCCACAAATCCGTCAAGTAAAGCAAGAATGATTTTGTCAGAGTGTATATAGGGACGTGTCTCGTGATCAACGAGAATGTACTGTGTAGGGAGTAATGTATTTAATAGCTAGCGGGATATTATAACGTGATAACAGAGAACGATAAAGAAAATAAAAGCAATACTCCCCAGTAAAATCCTTTGAACGTAAATCATACGTCGTTACAGACGTTGGATTTTGAATTCTCGCCGAACGAACCTCCTGTCACATGGATAGTTCGCTTTTTGTGCTCGCTGAGTTGATTACACTTTTTATGACTATTTATCTAATGAACAAACACTTATTTACAAATAATTTACACAGTTTTACGAATATTAAGACTAAAATTAAAACTTAAATTATAAATAAAATACGAGCAGCTGATTATACGACATGTCAGCTTGACAGCGACCACGAAATTATATTCAAATGTATGTATGTAATGTGTATTAGTATGAAGAAATTTGTTATTATTTAGATATATTAAATATACTTAGTAGTTATGAAGTATATTGTACCTTTATTTGACCTATACCACAATTAAATCATCTTACTCACATCCTGGGGTAGCTGGAAGAGATCTCTTATAGAGATAAGCTTTCCTTTGTACACTTCATGTATCACAATCACAATTTATGGTACATAAATAATAAATAAATAAATAAAATAAGACCATACATGCTTGATAGTATACACTTTCAAATAAAAAAGGATTATTTAAATTGGTTCAAATTTGACGGAGCTATGAAGTAAAATTGATAAAAATTTTCATCTCATTTCCCGGGAGAAGCTTATTGATTGTCGGGATAAAAAGTAGCCTATATGTTGACCCGGAATATCAGCTACCACTATACCAAATTTTATTTAAATCGGTTCAGTAGATTTCACGTGATGCCCGGACAGACAGACAAAAATTAAATAAAAATCTGTTTTGGACTCAGTATCGATTATAAAGCATCCCCCGGTAAAAAAATTCTAAATATATTAAATGTACAGAAATCTTTCAGTTACAGTTTTATTATAAGTATAGATGTGCTACGCCTGAAATAAATTCTTTTTTTCGTTTTTTTTTTGGCTATTGCCTAAACTCCAAAGTCTTGATCGGTAGGTAGCCGGTAGTTTATCGGTGTTCTGTAGGATATACTATGATGTAGATGTGGTGCTGGAGACGAATGCTGGGAGTGTCATGGACCGAATTTCGTACCAACATCTCTATACTCCAAGAAATCGGCATTAAAAAACGTTTTCGGCGTTAGTACAGAGTCGCATCTTAAAATTCTTCGGGCACGTCTCCCGGCGTGAGAGTGACTCCATAGGGCGTCTTGTCGTGCAGGGCAAGGTGGAGGGCACTAGAGGTCGAGGAAGGTCACCCATGCGATGGACCGATCAGATTAAGTCTGCTGTGGGTGGCCCTTTGCACGAGTGCACCAGGCTTTCGGCCAGCCGAGAGAAGTGGCGGATGCTCGTGGGGCGTGTGACATCTGCCCTCAAAGACGCTTCATGATGACCACGACCACTCTGCCAAGAGTGTAACGACAAAGAAGAAGTAGGATATACTTTGGAGAGTGTGCTCAGGAACTATTCGATCTCATGCCCTCTTTACAATTGTACCATCGCACTCAGTACACCAGGCGGGTTTTAATCCAAATAAACTAAGCTACTCTTCTAACCTAATATATAACAAATAATATGTCATTACATACTCATAATGTTTATCGAAATGTATCAATTCATTATTCATTGCTCTTAGTTTATCTACCTTGGTATTAACTGCATAGCATTTGACGAAACACATTTGGTAATTCAATTGCGTATATTTTACGTCTTCTGTTGACCATGTCATAATTTGATTGCGACAAGTATTGTTTCCGCGCAAAGGCAGTTTCGATTCGAAGTGAATTAGCCGCACAATATCTATTTACTGTTTACTGGTAGGTATATTCGGTAAAGTTTTGCGCCTTCTAAGAACAATGTTTGAAATATACAGCTTTCTGACAGTAAGTATATGGATCACCTATGGAGGGTAGAAGTAAGGAGAGTCATCTGTGTATATTAAAAAGTGTCGTCAAAATGTATTAAAATAGGATGGCGCCACATTTGCATCAGGGTAACTCTTAAAAGAAGCGCCAAATATAAATACCGTAATATTTACTGTTTACGAAATAAAATCACTCTAAACGCACGTTTGGTTATAATAAATCTGTAAGGTTATATTTACCACAATATTTTGTACAACGTAAGTTGTTGAAATTCTCAATAATTAACTACTTTAGTCGATAATGACATTAATTTTTTTAACTCGGCATACTTCAATTCATCTACGATTGCTACATTCATACCATACCCTGTGCATCCACCAGCGCCATTGTGGAGGATTTTTGAACTGTTATTTAGCGCAACAACTGGACACTTTTTCAACTTTTCTCCCATATAAGATGACTCTCCTTACCTCTACCCTCCATAGGATTACCTTACACAACCAATCAAACAATGGAATTCATCACTAAACAGCATTTGATTATGATTCATCGACCGGTCTGTGATTGATGCACACTATTTGATTATAAGCAATCTCTTAACTCTTTTATATTTTTCGATTTACTAGCATAATTTCGTTACACTCATTTCTCAGTTCTATTACAATGGAATAGAGGCTAATTTGAATGAAACATTCTGTGGGGTAATAAAAAGGGCATTATTACCGTGCGTTGCGGAATACACGTCCTTTGATTGGCCTCTTGGTTATACATCACGCTACTGAGGGTATAGCGAGGCTCTCTTACATTGGTACGTTAGATAAAATTATTATTAAAGGTTTTAAATCATGAACTTTTTTTTTATTGCATTTCACTAAACCTAAGAACCGCCTAGATCGAATGTCTAATGATATCCCCTTGCGCAACGGTTAGCGCTGTGAATTTAAGTCGGAGGTCCTGCGTTTCCCAGCAGAGATTTTTTTTTAAGTTTGGTAATTTATAATTCTTGAATTTACTCTGGTCTGGTCTGGTGACAAAGACATTACTTGTAGAGGTAGGTATAAAAGAAAAAAAATGTCTATGGAAAGAGTTTCACCAACACTTAAATGATAACTATTTGACAAAGCTAAATATACTTAGATTAAGCGTTACTTATATAGGCATTACCTTGTTCGTCGTTAAGAATAAGTGGAAAAGAAGTAAGTGATGATGCTGTCTAAGATGGTGGCGGGCTAACCTGTTAGGGGTGTGGCAGTTATATTAAAACGTTAGCGTATAGAAAATCTTATTGTAATATTAAGGATTGCATATGATAAAAAAGCTTGGGTATGAATTGGTATAACTTCATAGCTAAACATTAACCCTACTGTGAGATGGTGATAACAAAAAAAAATACCTGGCTAAGTTTGTTGTGGGCTCTTCTTACACCAGGGCGCGTTTGGCCACCTAGCTTGAGTTTTAATTTAATGAATGTAGTTATCACCATCACCCTAACATTAGTGTTAACATGTTAAATGTATGAACGCTTTATAAGTGCCTATAATAAGGTCTACATGGATAATGCATGATATTTGGATACACGGTTAACTGTAATATGTATTCTATGAAATATACATAAAATTGCATGATGTATTATAGCAATTTAATATTAATTATAAAAAACTATAAAATAAATTATTCAAGTATGCGCATTAGGCCGTCTACGCGGCATGCTACGCCATAGCAAGTCGCTACAATACTTCAAAGCACAAAAGATAACTTGTCAAGTACTTGTGAAACCATCTGGGTTAACGATCAGTTAACGTCCGAAAGTTATAATTTTAAGGTAAAAAAAAATCAGCCCAGAGTTTGTAAGTGTGTTAAAAAACACTATCAAAATTTATATAAAAATCCACTCATCCGCTTGCGGGGTTTTTGAGTATCGAAACAACCAGGTATATATACTGTATCTCAGTGGACACCAAATTAAGCAAGCCACTGTGGAAAGCTGCTAACAAATATCCTGGAAAATGCATATCTCGCATTCTGAAACCTAAGTTTCCAACTGAGTTCATTTAAACTTGGTCGGCAGTTACAGTTACATGATGTGTAATAATGATTTGAGCGATATTTGATGGCAACAGTGGCAAAATAAATTTGTTGACAACTAAGATACAGAATAGCCCTGCAGAAAACGGTAAATTTATATATAACTGTAATTCTTGACCGAAATTAATCTCATTCAAAAGCTTAAGATGACAGATTAAATTTCTTTGCGCTATCTACAGATAAGTAAATAATGACAAACACACCGAGCAAGACTAAGTAAGCGCTATCGTCGTAAATAGATTAGGGGCGTGGGTTTAATATACCTGCAAATTCCTAACAGGTTAGCCCTATACTATTTATTATAGACGGCATCATCCATTACCAGCAGGTGAGATTGCGGTCAAAGGCTAACTTGTGAATAAAAAAAACACTAACAAATTGTGCACTAATTTTTATAGTCCCAAGTTAACACTTATGTCCACATCTTTAAACATGCTGAACCGATTCTGATGGAATCAGTGTGAGTCAATAAAAAATAATGGTTAAATAATTGAACTTTTGACGTGACAACGTCTTATAAATTGGTTTGCCGGGTGACACTTCAAGAAACTGCGTTACGCTCCGATCACGTTACGAGTGAGAGGCACGCGTCCCTTCCACTCGGGCATGGTTAGCCCGCCTAAGAGCGAGAGAGACAGACATAAAAAGTGAAAGGCACGCGTCCCTTTGTAGTAAACGCTGTTTCATTGTACGCAAATGTATTGCAAGTTATTGTATGTATATTTGTATATAAATACGTATGTATGTGTAAAGGTAAAAATAAAATTTTGTTAATATGAAATTCAGTGCGAGATTCTTTGTATAAATTAATGTTTTAAATATAATTCTTTGTATAAATAAATGTTTTAAATTGTTACTATTATTTCATCCTTCTTCCTACTATACGAATGAATATTCACATTAAAATTATTTTACCACTCAAAGTCGTTGTCACGTAAAACTTTCGCCCGTATACCGATCTTACAGGCAACCAATTTTTTGATAACTACAAGTCGATGTGTGCGAGATAATTTATTAAATGGAGAAGCATTTTAACGAATGTTCATAATTCTTACTTAATTATTGAATAGTTTTTAAAAAATATGTTTTCATTATGTCGTTGGGTATTTTGATATAAACACGGGTGCATTCAAATACGCTTCTGTCTTGTGAGAGACATAGACGATGCAAAGATACTTCCCGGTGTCTTAGTCGTAATAAATGGGTTTGAAGCCCTGATAGATTGTGAAAGGTAAAAACAATATAATAAAAATATAACCCTTTTAATAAACGTGTTTGTCAAACATACACATTCGTGTTTATTGTAGATATTTTTATTCAGTAAACTAATCACAGGTATTAAAACCAAAAACCTAATGATAAATGAATCATATATATATATATATATATATATATATATATATATATATTATATATATATAATTGGAATCTCGGAAAGCCTTTTTTTAGAGATTCTGATGCGTGCGATGCGTGAACGGTAAACGTTACGCCAAACGACGGAATTATGTAGTAAGTATATCGGAATTGTTTGAATTGTTGTTTGTTTAAAGTTCTATAAAACAGTCCGCGACAACGTACTAATATTTTTTTAAGTCGGCTCATTCGCGGACGAAATCGCGCGGGTCCACTAGTGTATAATAAAAAGTCCACGAAGCTAGTTGCGACAAACTGTGTAACAGTTTGGAATACTTTATTTAGGTGTTATATATATACAAACTTAAATAAATAATCAAAAAAAAACAAAACTTTTCAGCTCTATAATGTTATAATGTCTCTATAGATATACGTAAACTGGAGAGTTATGTGAAACAACCAATATTCATTGCCATAACTATACTGATCCAGATAAGTGGCAAATGGCAGAGGATAGCAAAATCACTTGGCTTCCACTATATTACACATACAACGGTCCTTACCTGGCTTCACTTGCACGTCAACCTGACAGTGTATTTAAATACCTTTTTTAATCCACTGAAAGTAAAGCCTTGATAACACTCACCTGTTGGTAAGTGATGATGCATTTTAAGATGGTAGCGGGCTTACCTGTCAGGTGTATGATAGTTATATTGTACTCATAATTATATATATAGCGGTGATATCCTAATTGGTAGGCTTCACTTGTGTTGTGTGAAGTGAAGCCAAATTAGAGATGCGTTAAAAATTTCGGAGTTATGAGCTTTACGGCAAATAAATATCTCACCCCTTAGGTGATACAACCTCGTATGGAAACCTGATTATCATATATGAGCAGCTGAGCTGACCTGCTAGTGTCTCGATATGGGCACCCCACTGTAGCTTACAATCCAAGGAAACTCGTAGAAAAACTATGGAATTCTCCAATTTCAATGATTCTCCATTTATCATTACTTTATTTACACTTGGCAACATAAATTTGCCTTTTCTTTGCGTTGAAAACTAAATTAATTAAAAGAGCGTGCTAAGTCTACGAATCTACATCTTCTTTTACGGCAATTATATAATCACTTGCTTTTACTTTCAAGGAAGACATCGTGAGGAAACTTGCACGCCTGAGAGTTTTGAATAAAGTTTTCAAAGGTGTGTGGAGTCCACCAATCCGCACTAGGGCAGCCTTGTGGACTAAGGCGCTTTACTACTGTGGGAGGAGACCTGTGGCCTGTAGTGGGCCGGTAATGTTATATTTCTTAATGACAAGGTTGCTGGCAAGTTTCCGGCTACGCTTTCATCTCTTACAAGATAGAAAAATGAATGTAAAATGTAAATTGTTTAAAAAAAGCAACTGCTGAATTTCCTGCCGGCTTCTTCTCTGTAGAATCTTTCTTCCAAACAGGTGGTACAGTCACTACACAAAATTGACTTGACGTTTTAAAAGTGCTTATAGAGTAAGCCTACTTGAAATAAATGAATTTTAAATGTTGATTGTGTTATGAGGTGAGAATGACGAGGTTGAACTTAGCCCTGAAATAGAGGATGCAGTCTTTACCACGAGGCTATCGCCGCTTTCGTTGCCCCAAATACAAAGTCAACATGAAGGATGGACGAACATCATTCTTAGGGCTATAAACATAAAGTCAACAAATGGCAACAAAGGTAGGTTACGGTGGAACGAAGCTGATTAAGCAAGATTGCTGGGCCTGCATAATAATGCATAGTCGCAAATAGGTCACGACCCCATCCGATATCGAGACTCTCCACCTGTCTTCACAGCTCAGCTGATGTGGCTTTAGCATATTCTTCTTTGTGTTCGGTTGGAGATGTGTATTCCTGAACGCAACACTAATGTCAGCTTATTTATATTCTGTGGTGAACTGTCAACAGTCAAGCAATTGTTTTAAGAATAATGAATATACTATTCTTGATTATTCTGTGGTCGCGCGATTAGGAATGACACTCTGGAAAATCTTTAAACTTCCATAGTGCTGTTAACAGAGCTAAGGACCCATTGACCACAATGACGTACATTTAAAGGTTTTAAGAGAGAAAACTCTTATTCTAATATTGAAGTCAATAAAGCGTATTGTTATTATAAACTTATGTATTCTAAACCGTTCTTTAATAAATACAACCTTTTTATAAAAGTTATTAATGTCTTAAAAATTAAAAAAGTGTGTTAGAATGAATAAAATAATAAAAAAGGGATTTTACTTCTCTTCGGGATCTTGCTTTTTTTATCGACAAAGTAAGCGAACATGTTCAAAGGCAAACGATAAAAGTATGAAAGTATTGAATATAGCTACTCAAATAATTAAAAAATATCGTGATTTAAAGACCTATTTGCACGCAAGAATAAAATGCGCAAAATAAATGGTGCATTTTTTGTCCTTCCGATTGATAAATGTAACTAGTATTTTATAAGACTAAAGATTATGTTTTTCTCGATAAACTTTGGAACGATAACTAATTTAAAAGCCATGAACAAAATAAATCTGTTGATAACTATGATAACGTGTATGATCGTTTCAAGTCTTTTCACACAAAATTAGAAGGACCATATTCCAAGTGTGAGTTCCTTTGTGAGCAGGGAACTCTCATGCAGGTTTTCTTACGAAAATTTACTTCACCCTTAAAGCAAGTGATATTGCACGACTCATGATGCGAAGCATCAGAGAGTGCTTTACGCTCAAATTTTTTCGCCTCATTTCGGCGGTTATTTTTATTATTATAGCCTTGATAGTTCACGGAATCAAGATATTTTGCATACTATTGTCGAGATAATTTAATGGAGATTAATTCCATACTTTTAAAAAATTGATTTACTGCAATAGAATTGAAAAAAAAACACCAAAATAAATCAAAAAATGTTCCTGTCCGTCATGTGTGAAACCCGAGAACACTCTAACTTGTGAAAAAATCCATTATTTGAGTTAAATTCAAAAAAAAAAAATTCTAATCGACGATTGTAGGTCACTGAATGCGAATGATTAATTAATTCAGTGTAGTTTAATTGCAATTAATAAAAAAACGAAAACTGCAAGACTGTATATGTATATATATCCATGTAAAACTAACATGGATGGTGAGATATCTATATCTTTAGATATTATGTACATTTTATTCCACCAGGGGCGCCTGTGCATCACTTTCCTAGTACAGCTGTTTTAAATTTTTTTTTTTTTTTTTTTTTCTTTTTATTTTGTACGACTCATGTGTTTTTTTTTCGTTATTTATTGACAAATAATTGGATTGCTATTTTATTAATGAGTCGTGCACTTTTGGATTTTCCAAATTTTTTCAACTATTTGAATTAAGAACGCTACATAACTCCGTGAGGTGCATGCCGAGAATCTATCTCGGTCCCACGAAAGGGACGTCAAGTGAACCACTAGTCTGTCACCGTTCGGGAAAGAATATTAAACACGTAATGTCCACTGCAAATTGTTATGATGTGCGCAAATCGCGGAAACGAAACTATGTTAATGTTCCACGTACAGCTGAGACTGTCGCGGCCGCGATTCAATTTATGGAGTTCGCACACGTGGTGACAACTGGAGGACGGGACCTAAGGGATAAACTTCGAGAGATTTTGTTATTTCTTTAACTACAAAGCTAATTAAGAAATATTGATAGTTTAATTAAACCGCTTTTTAAGGTTAAAACCGCGGTAAACCTTTTAAGATTTCTCCCTCTGGCTTAACAAGCGGCTCGATGGGAAGATGAGCTCAAAATAATAGCCGGCCAAAATTGGGCTCAGATAGCAAAAGATCTTGTAATCGGGGTTCTTGTAATTAAACAACATTTGTTACAACATAAGTTAAATAAACAAACACTAAAATACTTACATTTAACTAGCTTAGGTATATAAATGTAAGTTGCGTGAAATAAAAGGCTTTTATAAGCCTTTTAGCGCCTTTTGGTGACCAAAGCCAACAAATGATGAACTTCTATACAACAAAACCCTGCAAAATATATTGGTTTTGTCCTGATTTGCTTTAAAGACGTTGCAGAAACAGCTCTAAGTTATCTCTCACGAGGTTCTGGGTTCTAATCACGGATCAGGCCAAATTATATACATGCTGTGCATTTTATAAAATAATCTTCGGCACAAGCATATAAACAAACAAATCAATTTAAATCAATTAAATTCCTTCATATTTATTACTAATAAAAATATGCAAAATATAAATTACTGTTATTTGTATTATGTTTTTTTGTTCATAACTTTTTGAAGTCGGGGTCTGCGACATAGTTAAGTAGAAAAAAATGTACCTCGATACACTTTGTAAGAGCACTTCAAGCGTCGTTTGATAGCTAATGTCCTTTGTAATAACGATTCAATGGGATATTGAGATATTTTCCTTTAAAACTATATATTCCGTGGATATTAAATTTTTTCTTGTTACTTTACAAGAAATATATATTGATTTTATCAACGAAACTCTTCTGCTTTTTCTTTATTGGTTTTGATTACTTTTTATCAGTTCCAATATTTACTTTATTGTTTCATATTTGCCGGGTACCTTGTGACTGTCTGTTTTTGAAGTTATATTTCTTTAGCGGCTGTCTGCGGGCTCATTCCGGTGATTTAATTGATTCAATTGTTCAAAAATCTCAAATTTTAATGTTCAGTGAAACTTTGTGGTCTGATGATGAGATAACTAGATAATGCGTTATAATACTATAACCTTTAATGTATTAACTACCATTTTACCATTGTAAGTGTCGTTTTCACTACACAAGTAGAATGTGGCGTAAGATAAAATTTTTGAAAAGATGTTAATATTTTTACGCCAAAGAAGTATAACTTCTGACGCGTGTACATACATATATACACTTATTTTTAATGAGATAACTAGATAATGCGTTATAATAAAACTTTTAATGTATTAAATACCTTTTTTCCATTGTTAGCATAGTTTTTTCTACAAACGGTGAATATGGCGTAAGATAAAATTATTGAAAAGATTTTTATCTTGTTACGTCAAAGAAGTATAACTTCTAAGGCGTGTAAATAAGTTTTTTTTTTTTAAAACGGGTTTCAACCTTTTCCTATTGTTTACTGCTAATTTACTACAGCTTTAACTGCTGGCGGAAGAAAGCATACTTTCACGTTATATTCGTACTGTCGGTCTATTGACAACCGGATGGGATTTAAATCCACGCCCCTATACCATCGAAATGGCACCCAATTCACCTTTCTTTTAAGTTTAAGCCGCGTTGCGCCCACCGTGTCGAGATTTATCACCACTTAGATTTAAGCCCTCTGAAGTTAAAAAGAAAAGAAGTTGCCCTAGATATAGTTCCATTCATCGATCTCTCTACATCGATGTATTTATTGGAATGCCGGCGATGCTATTCTGGTTGCACTTGCTTTTATATCGACTTCAAGAAAGACGAGGTATTCAATTAGACTGTTATGTATATAATTTCAGCGGTGATAGTGGTGATGAAGATAATTTAATATACCATACCGACATTATTCAATCTAAGAAGGGGTTTTTTTTTTTAAATAAATATCTAGTAATTAGTAGTATGAAATCGTTGGGTTTTTAACGAATATAGCCTTCTGGGTGGTTTCGCATACATTTGAGAATATCTGATGGAGTTCTATGAAGATAGTGAACGGAATTATTGCATAAATAATGAAAACTTTTCGGTGAGTTAATTTTTTTTTTCAAATTAAGTTTACATGACGCTTTGTCAATGCTCTGTGCACTTGTAACTGACGTGCATATCAGTCCATGATTTTGTGTGTGTGCTGTATTTAAAAACGTGTAATATGCATCTTGTTAGTGCTCTGAATAAATAAATAAATAAATTAGAATTACTGAGTGTTTTATAGAGTAATCGTTTTATTTTCGTAGTACCTAGTATTTTATTTAACTTATACCTAACTCCAACGTCGTACCGTCCACCAATCAGCACTACGGCTTAAACTCCTTCTTATTAATGGGGGGGGGGGGGGGTGATGATGATGATGTTGATGCACCTTAAATTTGCGAGTGAACGTAAAGTGTGACATTTGCTACCTATACTTTTACTTATTCGATTGCGTGATAGTTAACTACGATTATATTATAGTAACGGAGAAAGGCCATCTAGGAAAAATATAAGAAAACCACACTGTCCCTAGATTGCGCTCTTTTGATATCATATAAATCGTAGTTAACGAATCGAATAAGCAAACGTAGCTAGAAAATCTTACACTTAGTTTTTTGGTTTCAGCAGCCATTTCTAATCTGCAATTTTACACATTTACGTGGTTTGGACTACAAAAGACTTCAATGGCATTAAGCTCATCAAATAATTAAGTTACAAGGATAGCATCCCCTGACGCCAACTTATTCTCAAGTCATCAGTCGGTCGTAAAAAATATGCTGAAACCAAATAACAAGTCTATCTGTTGTGCTGTTGTGTAAAGATTAGAGCAAGAAGAACAGTCTGATTCTGAGAGCAGTGAGGAATTCACCCTGGGTTACTGATGAAACATTTGTAAAACAATTTACAGTCACATGCAATGTGACCAGTGTCTTCCGCGACTTCATTAGCATTATAGGGCTGGCAACGTATTTTTAATTGAACAACATATTTCGTAAAGCTGTGAAAAAACAAGAAAACATCACTTCGTCTAATTCTCAAACCACTCCTCCTAGAATCAAAAGCGTTGTTCGTATGAAAATAAGGCTTAATTTGCTATACTCCGAAAAGAGCGAGAAAGAGGAGAGGCTGTATGTTGTAATTTATAATTTCCTTATACTCCACACTAAACAGATCTTCGACAAAGTACGCACGTTTCGCTCTCACCCGGAGCATCCTCACGAGGTGTGAGGACACCTATGATGGAAAGATGTCTGTTTAACAAGCTATGCCCTGTTATGAGTCCCACCACCTTAATCTTGAAACCCGAAAGGCATATAAAGTCAAAGTCAAAGTCAAAAATATCTTCATTCAAGTAGGCCCATAGGTGGCACTTTTGATGCGTACATAAGAATTACACGGTAGTGAGATGATGGCGATAACGACATTCGTAAACTTACAACTAAAGGGTTCCAAACGCGTCCTAGTCTAAGAAGAAGCCCACAACAAACTTAGCCGGGTGTTTTTTTTTTGTTATCACCATCTCACAATGTCATTTTAAATTATTAGAAGAGCAACCTGGTTAGAGCAATTATTTACACCCAAGCTTTTTTATCGATTACGTAGTCCTTTATACTATAATAGGACTTTTCTATAAGCTTACGTTTAATACAAACTTTGAACTTTTTAAGAGACATCTCCAAGATATCAATTGGTATAAATGACCTCGAATTTAGTGCCACTATTGACTTTGTAGTTCGAGTTTTGTTTCTTATTGTCCTGCGACAAAGGTCTGTGCAGTTGTTCTAAACGTATTCAGACTAAATAAATAATAAGAGAAAGGTTGGCGACAGCCCTAGGTCCAGCATATAAAATGTATGAAAATTAAAAATGGCACATAGCAATTGGCTGCTTTTATGGAGCGGTCAGCAACCCACGTGAATGTTTCACGAGTTCTATGGCACAGTGGTGCTTATTTTTGAATCATATGCCAGCTCGACTCTAGGTTCGACTCGTAACTTAATACCATATTCATACACATTTGAGATTTTGAGATAGTTTCGTATGAAACAAAGTTATCGATTGCAAATTTATTATATTTATATGATCTTATTTAATTTTCAAAATTGAAAATACTAATTTTAATTTAAAATTCATTTATTTCAAATAGCCCTATTTATAAGCACTTTTGAAACTGTCTAATTTAAGTGACTCTACTCTGGGTTCGGAAAGCAAATTCTGCCGAAAAGGTTCCCTACAAAAGAGCATTGTCCTTGAATGGACAACTATTATAAATAAGTAAATATACTACGACACTACATACATCGCCATCTAGCCCCAAAGTAAGCGTAGCTTGTGTTATGGGTTACAAAGATAGCTGATGAACAGTGGCGTGCGCAGGGTCATTGGCCAGGGTATGCATGAAGCAGATACATGGCATAAAATGGAAAAATTCCCGTCCAATACGAGCTATATAATATGATTAGGTAGGCAGTGCATTTGTGGGTGTATGAAGTGCACGCCACTACTGATGAATTTAATACAAATAAATACTTATAATATACATATTTGTAAACACCCGGACACTGAAAAACATTCATGTTAAACACATACACATTTTCTAGTTGTGAGAATCGCACCCACGGCCTTGGACTCAGAAAGCAGGGTCGCTGCCCATTGTGCCAACGGGCTGTCCAATTGGTTGGCATGATCATGGGATCAGGGTTAGAAGCTGTTCCGGCGTGAAGTAGCGCTTTACATTGTTGAGGATGCGAAGTTTTTTGCCAGCAGTTTTAGCTTTTTATACTTTGCTTTGTCCGAAGTTAAGACTGGATGAAATGTTGATACCTAAATTTTTAACCTTAAATTTTTGTCATGATTGGCACAGATACATTTCGGAAAGACGGAGTTAGGGGCGGAAAATAAACACGCTTGAGTATATTTTAAAACTATAAGCTTTTTCCTTGCTCCAAAACAATTCAACAAACTCCCCACCTCGCTATTTAGGTTGATTACCGTGAATATGACATATTGTGTGCACTCATCACTATTCTTAGGTGTGTGGAACCACGTGTGGTCGCGGCCTTACACGTACAGGCCTTGGGTCGTTACGGACTTCCGATGATTCACATTTCGTTGGAACGGGCATACATCATTGAGCTTTCGGCAATTAGCGTCATTCCTTTGAAGTACTGTAATTGGCGAATTGTATTGTACAGATACACACAATACATATGCAAGACACTTACTCAAAACGTAAGAAATATCCGTACTTAACGATATTTTAAAATGTGAGAGTATTTGATTTTCCTTGACATCCTTTCACGCAGCAATGCAGACGTGATTTTTAGCCATTAAATATATAGTTTACAGGCGAAATTATTCCTTTTTCGAAAATCCATTATATGCTTTTTTTTTCTTTAAAACACCCACTGACACGGGTGAAGATAACATTATATAACAACCATAGTATTATGTCTAAATGAAATCTTCGAGATGTCCCTCAATTAGTTGAAAGCTTATAGAAAGATCCCATTATAATATTAAGGTTTAGAAGAGGATAATGCAGAAGTTTAAAGAATATGTTTAAACATATTTATTTTCATTGTTTCATTTATCGTTGTTTAATTTACTTACTTGACTCTAATTGTTTTATAGGCATTCACTATGTTCTACTTTTGTTTTATTGGTACTATACATTTACTGTTGGAGGTGGGCGTTAATTGTTGCGACACAGTTTATACTACTGCAACAGTTATCGCGGCACCGCGCGGTTTATTGTGTTAACTCTGTACCATTATCAATATTCTGAATAAAAAAATAAATAAATTACATATGTGTTTACTATACAATTGTGAATTTCTTAATGACAAGGTTGTTTGGAAGTTCGAAGCATCCGGCTCCGCTTTCATCGTTTACAAGATAGAGAACGAGTGTTAAAATGTAAAATGTCAATAGCTGATGTTGGAAAAGTGCTACTGCTGAGTTTCTTGCCGGCTTCTTCTCGGTAGAATCTGCCTTCCTAACCGGTGTTAGAGTCACTACAAAAGTACTTATATTAGGCCTACTTGAAATAAATGAATTTTAAATTTTGATAAGAAATCTTAGGTATGCACTGCTCTAACTTCATAGCTATATATTAATTGACGTTTATGCTTCATAAGTGCCTGTGAAATGCCTACAAGAATTCTAGAATGAATTTTGAATTTGAATTTGTCCTAGGTGCTATTTCAAATGTAGAACAATTGGAGGTTTATTGATAGAGTGGTTTCATATTTAGAACTCCACAAAGGGAATTGGAATAGAACTTTAAAGATATTAGAGAGATGCATTAAAGAGTATTGAGATCGTCTCCGGCTCACTTGGGAATACCTACGTAGAGCATCGCTCTCCATAGCATCCCTAGAGGAAAGTGCACTTTATAAAATGCCTAAAGGTATTTTTAACTTTCCCAGACCGGCTCGACACGCCGTCTATTTCAAACTGTCTTTCCATATTCGTACCTGGTTTTCACCGGACAAGTGTTTCTAAAATAGTATCCTCTTTGGCTATATATTAAAAAAAAACCGTATGTGTACTTATGTGCACGCTTTAGAAGTTATACTTCTTCAGCGTAACAAGATAAAAAATCTATTCAAAAATTGTATCTTTTGGCTTATTTTACGTTTGTAGAAAAAAGACACTAACAATAAAAAAAAGGCATTTAATACATAGAAAGTTTTATTACAACGCATTATCCAGTTATCTCACTATCGGAGCACCGAGTTTCACTCAACATAAATTAAGAGATTTTTCTTCAATTTAATCAATTAGGTAAATCACCGAAATGAGACCGTAGACTTTGACAATTGAAAGTGTACACTGTCAAATCTTTTTTTGAAAAACTAAAATGTCGACTACCTTCATGGTGTCGGTATTTTAAGACGGAGTGCGAGCGCATTTTAAAAATTTACTCTCACCATATTTCCCTAACGCGCCAACAGAAGTATAACTTAAAAAACAGTTTATTTATTTACCTATTTATTTTATTTCTTTATCATACTATTTGCTTGAACATGCTACAAAAAAATAGATGTTTAGCGTAATTCAAGCACAGGTGCACCCTCTATTCAGAAAGAGATCCGGCGCAGAACCGACCGCTTAACGCGCTTTCCTAGGCACGGGGGTGAATCACGGTTAATTTCCCGGGCTACCTGGTACCATAACCTAAGCTAACCCTGGTCTTCTCTGTTTGTCAATACTGTTCATCGGCCCGATGGAGTATTGGATGAAAGCAGGCCTTACTTACAGATTCGTCTGTTTTTCGCGGAGTATTTGCTATACTATGAAAATTAAGCTTAATAGCAAATTAAGCTTAATTTTCATAACCGATCTGGAGTATTAAAAATATATATATTGAGATTCTCAAGGCGACATCTGGCATGACTTTAACTCATTAAAAAAAACGCGGGAATTAATGCTTTTCAACTCTAGTGCAATAAACTCAAACGACCCCCTCAAGAGTGAAAAACAAAAAAGTATTTTTCTAAGGCACCTGCTTTTTAGTCGGTTAAAAACCAGATGCAGTGAGCTAAAATTTAGTAAAGTTTTACTATGCGCGGATCGGCGCCAAGCACGGATTGCGAATATTTTTTAAATATTTAAGGTTACTTATTTCGTAATCGTGCTTCCGAGAGCTCGTCGCCATATTCTCAGTTATTATTGTTGATTCGTTCATCCTAATGCTGGAATCTTATTGGAGTATCGTGGTGCATTGGAAGTCTCGTCGAAGCCTTGTTATTATTATACATTTACCCGGGTGTAGTATTTAAGTATACTGCCCTCTTTAATAACGGTTTTACAAAACCCGCGGGAACCGTCCGTTTTCGACGAGTTCTTCTGTAGTTAATAGAAAGTACTTTTTTTTTAATCATATAATCAGTTTTAGTACTGTAATCACCCAAGTGACCCCAGTTGGGGTAACCGCAGCGTTGGTCGACCCCAACGAGGTGGAAAGACGACATTAAGCGCGTCGCAGGTAGCCGCTGGATCTAAGCGGCTCAGAACCGTGGAACTTGGAACTCCCTACAAAAGACCTATGTCCAGAAGTGGACGTGTATCGGTTGATATGATGATGATGAATCGTGTACTACGTAACTTGTATGTATCATCAATAGTTATCTCAGTGCACGCCAACAGTGGCGTGCACTACATATATGCACAAAAGCACTGCATACCCAAATTGTTTTATATAACTCGTATTGGAGGGGAATTTTTCCACGTTCCTGCTTAATGCATACCCTGGTCAAACACCCTGCTAGTGCACGTCAATATGTAAAGGCAAAATTTTGCTACTTTAGGTTTATTGCAATTTAGATTTTTGTTGGTATAAAAATGCCCCAATAGATCCTGCTGGGTATAAACAAACAAAATATCTTTCCTTTTTATAATATTACTGTTGACCGCGTTTATTACGGTTCTTTACAACACCCGCGGGAACCGTTTTCTTGGGATAAAAAGAAGCCTATGTTAGTCGTCCTTTTAACGAACTCTATCCCAAAGATCTAGTTGATTACTTGCTTGAAGGAAGGACAAATAAACAAACAAACAAACAAACTTTCACATTTATAATGTTAGCAAGGGTTAGTATATTAGTAGTTGTAATATATATATAGAAGTATAGGCAAAAGGATGGGTGCGTTTTCGGTCACCTACAGCGGAGATCTCCCCAGAGTTTTCCGAAATTATCTGAGTTTCCAAATTTTTACTTACCAATTTTTCACAGTAGTGTGTGCTCCTCACTGACCTGCACGACACGCGTACGCGCGAGAGCGGCGCCCACGAGAAATTCGCATCTTTTCGACGGTCGAAAGGCATCCATTTTTTGAACCGAGGGTTCATAGCCCCACTTAACTGCCATGCATTGTAATATTGCAATATTCAACATTTTGCTTTTAACCATACTCACCGCCGCTACTAGTCCAGATTTTTTACGAGTCCGCTATCAGGGTGTGTTTCCTGGCCCAATCAACGGGAGATCAATTTGGGAAAGTCATACACGGAGAATCGTCATGTCTTCGTCAGTAGCCACGACCGAAGCCACCCATCGGACCAGACCAGAGAAAATTAAAAAAAGAAAAAAATACAAACTATACCTACCACGGAGTTGGGGTTATTTACTTAAGAACACAGCGCAAACCACGCCAAACAATCGGTGAAAAAAATCACAGAGATTGAAATATTTGTTAAAAATTTTAAAAATAAAAAGTGTGAATTTCCAAATTTTTACTTTATCTTAATCCTCGACGCAAAAACGACAGGGTGTTATATGTTTGACGTGTCTGTGTATGTGTGTGCGTTTATGTCTGTATTTCTGTGGAATCGTGCGAGTATTTCCCGAAATGGTGGACTGATTTGTTTTTGTTTTTGGTTTTTTTGTAAAGATTAAGTATTCATAGCTAAAAAGTTTAATGAAAATTGGTCCAAGATGCAACCCGCCCCAAAATGGCGGTTTTTTTATGTTATAACTCGATTGTTGCTCGATTGTTGTTTATTTACTATACTTAGTCCATACGTAGTAGTTTGTATAGTGTATACAGTATTGTATACTACGTTACGTGTGAGGATAGCCTGTGTTTTACTTAAAAAACTATTTTTAACAATAAAATATGTCTGACAACGATAATTCATAAAGTGAAAGTTAGCAGCCTCCTACAATAAAACCAAAATCACACTATGATTGTTATGCTTTATCTTTGCATTATGCAATATCTGATTTCCATTGTAATATGTTCTCTTATGCATATAACTTGTACAAAAAAAAAACGATGTTTCACATCGGCCAGGCGTCCCGTGAAGCCTCATATATTATTTGAAATTGTAACACTTAGTTATAAATTATTATGTGCAATAACGGATACCTTCTATCAGAAAGAGATCCAAAAGCTATACCACAAAATCGCAAGATTTTAGCTTAGTTTTTGGTTCAACCATTTTAAATTAATTTATTATATTTTGCATCATTTGAAAAAGAAAACTGTATCTTAGATAAATTATGTTAAATTGGTATTTGTAATGTTTTCACCACTATGAATAAATAAATTTTTTATTATTATTATTATATCAATATTGAGGGGTTTTGTAATTTTAAAGTGTATGAGAAGGTTTCAAATCTTTAAATAATTGTCCAACCAAATTGAATTAATAAAATAGAAGTCCAAACATAAAAATAACCACAGAAAATCAAATGCTGTCGAATCTGCTCATACAAATGAAATCAAATACTTTTATACTTTTAACTTTGCACGGACGTTGGCTTAACTTCGGCATCAGTATTTGCATTGGCAAGTTTTCTGCTAAGCTACGACGATTGATCGAGTTATGTTTCAGGCAATTTCAATGCATATTATTTTGTAGAAGTTCCCCTTCCCGCCCTTATGTGTCCATCAACCTGAGGAGTAGGTTTTAAGCGTCATGTGCCTGTAATTCTGACCTCCATGGCGCAACGGTGAGCGCTGTGAATTTAAGTACAAGGTCCCGAGTTCGATTCCCGGTAGGGGAAATTTGGGTTTTTATTATTTCTGAATTTTGTCTGGTCTGGTCTGGTTGAGGCTTTCGCCGTGGCTAGTTACCATACCACAAAGGCTTACGGCTGAGCGATTTAGTGTTCCAGTACGATGCCATGTAGAATCCGATTAGGTTTGACTATCATACTCCCTAAACAGCCATCATGAAGTGTACATGAACTTAAAAAAAAGAAGTAATTACAGCGGCACCCAGCTGTTACACAGCAATGCTGCTTGGCGGGTGCTTTTCCGGGATAAAATTACCATTTCCGGGATGCTAGTTTGTAGTGTTTTAGTAGTAGTTGAGCTTCTTGTGACAGAGCTCATCCGGGGAATTACTATGGCAAATATACAATCAGTAAATACCTTGTTTCCATTGTCTGTTTCGTTTTCTCTACAAAAGTAGAATAAGGCGTAAGATAAATGTTTAAAAAAGATTTTTATCTTTTTACGAGAAAGAAGTGTAACTTCTACCGCGTGTACATAAGTACACACACGTTTGTTTTATTTCTATTTGGAAAAAAAACATTAAATATTTGGATAAGAATAATAAATTATGTAAAGCAAATTAGAACTATTAAAGCAATTCTATGTTAAAGAATCTTTTAGTGACTTCACAAAATTTTAATGGCAGGTGGGCAACCGCTAACACAAATAAACAACTACATTTAAGGTATAAGTATTAACTAGTTGTTGTTTTTAAAAATATATATTTATGAAAAATTTCCAAGTTTTTTTTTACGTTTAGTTATAATTACCGGGCCAAGCCGATGGCCCACCTGATGGCAAGTGGAAAACCATCACCTATAAACACAGCAAAACATCGTATGGTATGTTAATTCTGTAATTACACCGGCAATGCAATGCTGCTTGGCGACAGCAATGCGGCAGAAAAAAGTACGGTAGTAGTACTTCCGCGTACGAGCTTGTTAGGAAACAGGGAAATACAGCACTTTTTCTGTGATAAATGCGATTATTATATTAAATATATCAACGAATGATAGTTTGTATACTCATTGATAGGATATAAACTATGGTTCGTTCATAGTTCTTTGAAAATAGAATACAGGCCTATACTAGATTCTCAAAGAAAATGATTTAGTGATATAATTTATAAAATTAATACTTTCAAATTATGTCATAAGTAAGAAAGAATAATAATCATGAGAATAAATACTTACTGCTAAGAAACTAAATATTTAACTTCAATAACACTGATCTAAATGCCATTCTGAACATTACTAGTCTTGAAGCTAAAAACCTGGTTTCCATTCATAATTTTTTTAAGCATGCTCATTCACAAAAAGCTCCGACTGCTACAAGTTTTGCTACTGAACCGTACTAACTAAATCATTGTAAAAATTCCCGATGCGTTACCACAGAAAACACGTGTTAGTAATATAGGAGTTATATATACTACTATTATGTGATGCAATATTATACGGGAGGGAAACTAACTTCACACTATCACCCACACATCCTTGCCTCTGCGGTAGAGATATAGGACGTAATCTGTGACGTCCAGATCTGCCAAGTAGCTTTCAATCTATGACTGAGGAATGGAGAATTCACTTAAAACTTTCATAAAGTGAATGGTGTTAATTTAACTATTTATCGTTACGATGTATCAACATATTTTTACATGTAATTCAAACTGTAACGCAGTGGGTGTACATACGGGTAAATGCGAACTCCGGTCGACACGGGTCGCTTTACTTTTTCGAGTACCGGTACGTTGTTACGTAGACACCGATTACCGGGGTAGCCCGCTGCCATTTTAGACTGCTTCATCACTTACCATGTTAAATTAAAGGGCTAACTTGTGGATAAAAAATGTCCTAAATAAAATAACTTCAAACAAATAATATGTAATTTGAACACAAAACTTTTTAATCGTCGAAGACACATATTGAGCCAGGAAATGTGGGTACTATGACGAATGGGACGGTTTAAGCTGCATGACTATACTAGGGCTGCTCCTTAACATTCTGTAAAGTCTGTGGTAGCTATCACAATATTGCATCCTACCTGTATAGTCTGTGACAGCTGTCACATGAACCTTGGTTTAAACTATGGAGGGTAGAGGTAAGGAGAGTCATCTTATATGGGAGAAAAGTTGAAAAAGTGTCCAGTGTATGCGCTAAATAACAGTTCAAAAATCCTCCACAATGGCGCTGGTGGATGCACAGGGTATGGTATGAATTTAGCAATCGTAGATGAATTGAAGTATGCCGAGTTAAAAAAATTTATGTCATTATCGACTAAAGTAGTTAATTATTGAGAATTTCAACAACTTACGTTGTACAAAATATTGTGGTAAATATAACCTTACTTCCTTGTTTATTTTTCAAGCCTACTCTAACAATATTTATATTTGGCGCTTCTTTTAAGAGTTACCCTGATGCAAATGTGGCGCCATCCTAATTTAATACATTTTGACGACACTTTTTCATATACACAGATGACTCTCCTTACCTCTACCCTCCATAGTTTAAACATAATTAGAGTCGAATTAGATAAGGTGGATAATACAGGAAGTTATTTACTTATGGGTTATTTATTATTCTCGAACAAGTGTAGTTTTCTGTCGATGAATGTTAAATGGTTTCATTTATTTGCCTACCGTCCGTATACGTATTGGCCTGTTCGCTCATGGCGGAACCGGGTTAAGCAAACATTATCCATAATGCTCGATATAATTGTAATTTTTCGAACAAATATAATGCTTTTTTTAAACTAATATATATATGAAATGAATATTAATTTTATGCATGTTTATAATGTTTATTACTTTGACATTTAATTTAAAATAAAATTCTTTTATTTTCTATATAACTCACTGCAAACTGAATAACCAATCGCTTGCTCATTTGAAATGCATAATAAAATAATTCATAGACCAATGAGGTATTAATTGAAAAAGCAGAGGGGAGTGAACGCGAAAGCGCGAAAAAAAGTTTGACACACAGATGGCGCGCGTTTTAAATATGGAATGCTGAAAAGTTATGACAGGTTCCGACAGACGGCCATGATTGAATGAGGCGGCATTTAGTTAATACACTCCACCCATAAAAACTGTTAAGTTTTATTGCCCATACATCAAACATTCCATAAATTCGCTCCCTGCCGGATCCAATATTTATCGACACTTTGATAGGCATAGGATTTCGTGGCTGTTATTTCTTTAAATAAAATTAAATCGTGTGTGATAACAAAATTGTTACCGATCATAACAAAGTTAACACCTCTGTTATTATGTTAATTCTGAGTATTATGCTTGGATGTCTTCCAATAGGAGTTTCTCACTCATATTACAGGTATTTTACTGCAGTCGTCTAAATCTAGGTAATAAATTTGAAGCGTATATTTTTTTGTGATCATTTTATTTATTTATATCCTTAATAAACTTATAGCTACCCTTAACGCATACTAAGTCAGTTACATATGTACATTAAAAAAAATATTATTTATCGTATTAGTTAACTAGCAGACCCTCGCGACTTCGTCCGCGTATAAGTGAATCGAGAAGCTAGAATAGATTTGATGCTAACATAATAATCATCTTGTCTAGCTTTGCACCTACTATTATTGTACGATGTATACTAAGTTATATTATTATTGTAATTATTTTAGTAGATAATATATATATACATACATACATCGATCCATACATCCATCCTCACAAACTTTCGCATTTTTAATATTAGTAGGATGATACGCATGCATTCGATCGTTGTCTCAGATGCCTTACGACTGGCTGTTATTTGTGAAGAGTTATGTCCTTTATCTCCGACAATATTTATCAGATCCTTATTAAAATAAAACAATACATGCTTGATAGTATACCCTTTCAAATAAAAAGATAATTATTAAAATCGGTTCAAATTTAACGGAACATTTTTAAAATATATTAAATGTACAGAAATCTTACAGTTACAGTTTTATTATAAGTATAGATTTATCTGAATATAATTTATGAACTTACTAAACTTATATTAAATATGTAAATTTTTTGGTGCTGAGTTAACAAGCAACGAGAGTGCGCGATATGTTGGAGCATTTCGAGCATAATGCGCACGTAACTAACTAGGGAAAAAAGTGGTAATATTATTTCTTTTTCTTAATTTTTTATCTCCGATAAGCTGATGTGAACTGCCATGATCATTCTTTAATCACGCCTTTAGGAAAGCTATAATTAATTCTAGTTTGAATGCGTTTTCCTAAAAGATGCGTTCAGTGTTGTTGAAGGTAATTTCATTTTATATTGGACCCCCGGTAGTCCGGTCCCTGTCTAATCCGGCGCCCCCTGTAATCCGTTAAACTGTTAAACAAAAAAAAATTGATGAATATTTACATGCTTCTTAAACTACATGTCAAATAATAATCAAAAACTATGAATCAATTATTCATAGTTTTTGATTATTATTTGACATACATAATGAAGTATAATTAGTATTTCAGAGTACATATATGTACATATGTATATATAATATGTATGTATAAAGAATCTTATCATTGGATCTGTAATTTGTCGGATTACAAGGTACTTTTTTGTAAAAAAATCCTGACTATAGGCAGTACTCTATAATCCGACGAATTCGATAGTTCGACACTGCCCTGCAAAATGTTTGTCAGACTACCGGGGCTCCACTATATTAGGTACGTGTAGCGTAGTGTAGGTAGTATGCGCGTGTCGGTCTTTTGTCTTCAATAGGGTTGTCACAAGTGAACACAGAAAGATTTGAATTAGTTTGTATGGTAAAAAAAATATTCTTTTTTTAAATTGAATTTTTACATTATTGATAAAGAGTGCATATATTGAGTTATTTATGCACTCTTTAACAATATTTCGTGATTCGATAACACGTATGTATACATATTATATTATATCTTATTTACTGTACAAACATAACCCATTTGGGTTTACCCATTAGAATGAAGGATATTGCATGTCCGGCTGCTGGAGTAGATCTATCCCCTGGGAGATTGTAATATACAGCTTAGCTCTGCCATTCTGTTTCAAGGTAGATTGAAGGGCTTAGGTAATTATGTATGACCTATTCTTCGGTAACTAGTATAACATAAAACCCCAGTTTCTCGGAAACTACATTATATATAAAGTTTATAATAAGTTTTAGTAGATATCAGATAAGAAAGGAAAAAGGGAAAGTTTGGGATGCAAAGTATGGAAAAGTATAAAAAATAATGTACTAACGTGTGAGCACGCACCTTTTCTAAGTTATGTGCGTTTTATAGCAATTATAAAATGTCACTTCCGTTGAAGGAAAACATCGTGAGGAAACCTGGAAACCTGATATCTGAGTGTTCTCCATGAAGTTCTTAACGGTGTTTGGAGTCCACCACCCCGCACCAACCCCTTCTCAGTGTAATACACTGCAGGTAATGGGTTGATGAACGTGTGATAATAAGGACCAAAGCCCGCCATCCTACAATGGAATGAAGGCAGTTGCGTGCATAGAGGGTATGCATAGGTATGCAGATGATATAAAATGAAGAATATATCTCCTGAGTCATAAAAAAACTTTAGATAGACATTGTAAGAGTTATTTAAAGCCTACCTAGGTAGCCTAGGTATTTATTACTTGTACTTTAGATTTTCTTTATTTAATATCATATGTGTACGGGAGCTATGGTGATACGCTCGACCGTAACAATAGGAAGATCTTCCTCCGAGCGGGTGATCGTGCTCGGGGACCGAGGTCCCAAAATGAATTTTTGGAATTTGTATATATAGGCATTCTTCATGAACACTTCGCTAGCGCGATGCAGGATTTTTGTAGCGCCATCTAGTTATGTAATGTGGAGACCGCTACATATGCATACCCTGTGCATACCCTCTATGCACGCCACTGAATTAAGGCCGCCGTTTTGCCCAGCCGCTTTTTACTACCATTGTCTAATGGGAGTCTATAGCTCGTGGCTAATTTCCACTCTACATAGAAAGATGTTTCGCTAAGTGATTTAGCGTTCCGGTACGATACCGCATAGAAACCGATTTGGGGTGGGTATGTGTAATATGGCAGGCTTACTTTTAGTTCCCGCTACCATTTAGACTGCAACACCCAGGGGAAAGGATAAAAACGTATCTACTCCCACAGTTTTAGCAACACTCTGGCACACAAGTGGAAGTAATCAGTGTAACAATGAACGCGGGTAGATTTCTATCATTCCCTGTTGCCCTGTCTAGGCAGGTGATAGTTTTATCCCCTATTAGGGAATATATCCCCTAATCAGGGGATATATCCCCCAATCAGGGGATATAAGTTTAGTCTCCTACCTATGCTATCCGTGCAGGTGCAACATAACGAAGTTAACGACCTCTTTAGACTCCGTAGCGCGAGGCTTGACAAAGGGTTTAAGAAGGCGATTCCCAATTATCTTTATTATACGGAATATAAACAGCGCGGCGTGTACAGCAGCGCGGCCGACCCAATAACTTCAAATATTATGATGTTAATGTAGCGGGCGACTGCACGCCGTACCGTACTCGAACTTTAAGATGCTATTACACCGGAGCTATGCGACCTTCTTTTTATTTTTTTATTTTACAATTATTGGTTTCAATCATATCCCTGCAGCCTCAGGCGAAAGCCGGGGGAAAGCCGCTCTATGTTCCACGCAGAAACGAGCTTCAGTGCAATTTTAAACACAAAATGAGCAATCAACTTATCTTCATATTCTTCGTCAGCTTAAAAAACAATTATGATAAACAGATAGTATGCTATTTTAAATATAATTCCAATCAGAATTCACATAATAATAATTACAAACTAACATTAATATTCACAAAAAATAGAAGCCGTCTCACCGTTCACTTACGGGCATGGTACCCAAAATGCTGCTGCTGAGGTCCCAAAATGAATTTTTGGAATTTGTATATATAGGCATTCTTCATGAACACTTCGCTAGCGCGATGCAGGATTTTTGTAGCGCCATCTAGTTATGTAATGTGGAGACCGCTACATATGCATACCCTGTGCATACCCTCTATGCACGCCACTGAATTAAGGCCGCCGTTTTGCCCAGCCGCTTTTTACTACCATTGTCTAATGGGAGTCTATAGCTCGTGGCTAATTTCCACTCTACATAGAAAGATGTTTCGCTAAGTGATTTAGCGTTCCGGTACGATACCGCATAGAAACCGATTTGGGGTGGGTATGTGTAATATGGCAGGCTTACTTTTAGTTCCCGCTACCATTTAGACTGCAACACCCAGGGGAAAGGATAAAAACGTATCTACTCCCACAGTTTTAGCAACACTCTGGCACACAAGTGGAAGTAATCAGTGTAACAATGAACGCGGGTAGATTTCTATCATTCCCTGTTGCCCTGTCTAGGCAGGTGATAGTTTTATCCCCTATTAGGGAATATATCCCCTAATCAGGGGATATATCCCCCAATCAGGGGATATAAGTTTAGTCTCCTACCTATGCTATCCGTGCAGGTGCAACATAACGAAGTTAACGACCTCTTTAGACTCCGTAGCGCGAGGCTTGACAAAGGGTTTAAGAAGGCGATTCCCAATTATCTTTATTATACGGAATATAAACAGCGCGGCGTGTACAGCAGCGCGGCCGACCCAATAACTTCAAATATTATGATGTTAATGTAGCGGGCGACTGCACGCCGTACCGTACTCGAACTTTAAGATGCTATTACACCGGAGCTATGCGACCTTCTTTTTATTTTTTTATTTTACAATTATTGGTTTCAATCATATCCCTGCAGCCTCAGGCGAAAGCCGGGGGAAAGCCGCTCTATGTTCCACGCAGAAACGAGCTTCAGTGCAATTTTAAACACAAAATGAGCAATCAACTTATCTTCATATTCTTCGTCAGCTTAAAAAACAATTATGATAAACAGATAGTATGCTATTTTAAATATAATTCCAATCAGAATTCACATAATAATAATTACAAACTAACATTAATATTCACAAAAAATAGAAGCCGTCTCACCGTTCACTTACGGGCATGGTACCCAAAATGCTGCCCCTTTGAATTGCTAGACTTAGCCGTTGGGCTAAATAAGCGCAGCTGGGTCACGATGGATTGGTACACGATGTTATCAAAATATAGGTCCGGGGTAAAATATGCCTCGGTTTTTATTTTTAAATTAACCTAAGTTTTATTGGGTAATTTAAGTTTGAATAGAGCGGAGCTTCCTGATTAAAGTGAGGTCGGTATTACATATAAAATAAAATGCGTTCAATGTCCCGTGGAGATTCAGACTTGGTTTTAATCAAATCTCCGCAACGCATCCTCTCGCAGCGCCGGTGGAAAGCCGCCTTAGTTTATAAATAGATTGCACATTGCTCTGTGTTTCAAGCGACAAGGAGTTTACCTTAGTATATTTTTAATTAAAAAAAAACAACTAATTCTATATTTTTCGTATTTTTAAAATATGCTTCGGTTTTTTGTGAAATCTAAACGAAAAAACGTGCATTCTTTCAAATATTGGATAGAAGGACCGGAGCATCCTAAGGAGATGTTGACTTGGTTTCGGAGAAAACGTGCGTAGAGGATCCATTGCCGAAGATCTGTTTGGTGTGTAGTATAAGGATTGAAGAAATTATAAATTACATCATACAGATTCTCCTGCTTTTCGCGGAGTATAGCAAATTAAGCTTCATTTTCATAATATGTGGATTCTTTCCTTTCAATTTTCGAGGTCGGAGGTCGGAGTCGGTTTTAGTTAAATCCCCGCAACGCAGGATGCGTTTGACGGCGATTCGACTGAAACTGAGCAAACTGAAAACTCGCAGCGCCGGTGGAAAGCCGCCTAAGTTTATAAATAGATTGCACATCGCTCTGTGTGCTTCACGCGCAAGGAGCTTTGCCGCGAGGCCGCGTTCGCTCGGCAGTCGGCGCGAACGTCCCCACGCGTCGCCCGCTCGCGCGACGTCCCGCACCATATCGACACCGCGAAACTATTTATTTTTTCGACACAACTTTTTGACACGCGAAAGTTTTCGACGCGAGCAGGAGCCGGCCAACTAAAGGCCGGCGCCACGCGACACCCCTAGTGAGTGCAGACGATACAGATTCCCAAGCGTGTTAAACGTAACCGTGTTTCAAAAATAAAACGTTGCCGATTCGAAACCGGAGCACCTCGAAGGTTAATGACAAAATAAAAAACGTGCATAAAATTATGTGTCCGAGCGGTCGCCACTGGATTTCGTGTCTCAACCGCCTCGCCACGTGAGTCTTTTGTCGGACGTATTTCAGTAGCGGCAGGTTTGTTATGATGTTTCAGGGCAAATATTTGAAATTAACAGCCGATAACCCATATATCGGTCAGTCGTAATTGAGTTAGGGTTCATGCCCACACATCGCGTCATCGTCAAGTTGCCAACCACTGAGTTTAAGTAAACAAGTTGTAAAACGTCGTTAGTTACCGTCAAAGTACACGTGTCTACGCCCGAAATTTATAACCTATACCTTCCAAAATCTACAAACAACACGAAAACTTTATCTATTTAAGTGTTAAAGCGTAAAAAATCAATTCAATGATTAACGTTACTAGGATATTGGTCCATCGATAGCTTCACTTGAAATTGGTGTGATTTGTTAGTAGTTAAATTATTAATTTCAGGCGCTAATAACATGAATATTTGTTCTTTAGTTCTATGAAAAGCGCATTTCTTATTTTATACAGATATGGATCTCTTTATTTTTGATCTGATTAATTGATTTATCGACATTATACCTGATGTGTGGAAATGAGCCATTCTTTGTTAGGTTTTGAGTAAAGAAATCGCTAATAATTTTTGGTCGGCAGCATAGAGTTGCCTATCGCCACGTAAACTTGTCTATGGCCCATAAAACCGGCTAAAGCACGTACTTCGAACACTGAAAACATATTTTACAACGCTATTCCTTAACCGTCATATAATCCGCCTTCACGGTTCCTCGGAGAGAAGTTCCGATTTTGGCAAAGCAGCCTTATTCAGTAACTTTCTGACAATTGTGAACTGCACTTCCCCATAAAAAATTCGATACGTACTTACATTGTATTTGAAATTATTTTTTGTTTCACTTTATTTTTTCAAAAGAAATACTTTGAAACAACGAACACAGATTTAAAAAAATCTGACTACATTTAAAGCTTATTAATTAAAAAAAAACTGTCAACTGACTCGTTAACCCTACTTTGTGTTCCTTGGTTGGGTCAAAAACCCTTAGGTAATGTTCTTATACCTCGACAGGTGGTCACTGCTACCCCTACATGTTAATTGTCAGTTTATCAATCATCACAGGCAACCCATTACCAGTTGCTACAGGGCACGAATCTCCTCCAAGAATGAGTAAAGTTTAGGCCACAGTACACCAAATTGGCAAAGTTTGGATTGCTAGACTTCACATGCCTTTGAGAACATTACAAAGAAATGGAGGCTTTTTTTAACAATACAGGGGGGACTTTTACTGGCTAGAACCCCCCCAGTCACCTTGTTGACCGTGTACCCGCCTTTCAACCAAAAACACGACAACGATTTTAATAAAAAACTAGCGGACCTGAGCGACTTCGTTCGCGAATGAGCTTAATCTCTCAAATCTCTCAAAATTTATATTAAAAGGATATTTTTTTCAGTTTGCCGAGATTCCAATACAAACGAATCCTAGCTAGATCGATTTATCGCCCCCGAAACCCCCTGTATACTAAATTTCATGAAAATTTGTTTGAGCCGATTCCGAGATTCCAATTATATATAAACAAGAATTGCTCGTTTAAAGATATAAGATATGGTCTTGTCTTTCCTCTTTTTTTCCGAGAAAAAGAGATAACTATGCAGGTTTACCCACAAGACGAGAAAGTGTAGAAATCGGAGATTTTAGTGTTGAAAGTTGGGTGCGTAAAATGTTGAAGAAGGAAAAAAACTGGGTCTGTCGCAAAGTATTTAGAGGCTGAAAGAAAACGAGATATGCAGTTTTACACAAAATGTTTTCTTTCACATTAAAAAAAATTGTGAGCCGTCACGGGACGCCTGGCAGATGTGAAACATTGAAACTGTTTTATATACAAGTTATATGCATAAAAGAACAGATTACGACACGAATCAGATATAGAATACTGAACTGAAAAGATAAAGCATTAAAAATTGATCCATAAAATAGTCACTGTTTATAAAGAACAAATTATTTCTTCTTTTTAGTCATGAACTCTAGCCAGAGTGTTCGTGGCTGCTGAGATGAATTCCATGGCGTTAGGCATCATTGGATCGCACGGTTTCCCGAGCTAGTCAGCGAGTCTGCGAGTCTCAAGACAAATTAAAATTTAAATAATATATTTAAAAACTGGCGATGCGTCGGCACGGCCTGTATCACGCCAACAATCAGGTTTACCCTATGTATGTTTCACGTCAAAGTAATATTAATTTGCTTAAGTTAAAATAATAACTCCGAAAAGTTACAGGTGCAGGCCAAGATTGAACTTTGTCCCCCGAAAGAGAGCCCGAGGTCCTAACCACTAGGTTGTTTGTTACATACATTATATTCACAATCGATTACATGGTTTGTACGAAAAGGAACGTTATTTCTCACAATTAAAAAAATACCTGTGGTACACAGGTATCTTTGCCTCTTAGGCATATGTTTTCTCTCGGTATGGATCTTCTCGGTAGAATCGGCTTTTCGAACCAGTGGTAGAGTCACTACAAACAGACATACTTGACGCTTCAAAATTGCTTATAAAGTAAGCCTACTTGACATAAATTAATTTTGAATTATTATGATGATGATGGAACATGTAGATAAACTTCGCCAACATCTACAAGTTTATATTAGCCGAGGTGGGAAATCGGGCGGTGATACCAGAAGACCCCGCTTCGAGGGGTCTTCGTTTATTTTTATCGTTTTTTATTTACCAAATAAAGTACAGCCATGTTATATTTACGCATTGAGGTACCTACTAATAATACTTAAAGCGATGGCAGTAATTCACGTTGCGAAACTTACCTCGATCGCGGCCGTACTCGTAGTTCACCGCGCGAGGCGTTTGGACAATGTTGACCCATATCGCCGGAGTAAAACGGTCGGCCGCCGAATTACAATGTACCACAACACTAAACACTCACTAATCATGTTTTTCAGGCCGACGTCCGGCCGGCGAAGTTGTCTTTGCGTATGAAAATTTATTGAGTTTATTGCAAATTTAATAATATTTTAATTATTTATTATTTGGTAGATACATGCCTGAGAGTTCTCCACAATGTTCTCAAAGTTGTGTGGAGTCCACCACTACGCATTGGGCTAGCGTGGTGGACTACGACCTTAACCCCTTCTCATTGTGGGAGGAGACTCGTGCCCTGTAGTGCCGGGCCGGTTATAGGTTGATATGATTTTGATGATTACTTAAAACTTAAATCTATGATATATTATTATAAAATTATTATATTAAATAAAATTAATTAATTAATTTATTATTACTATCCTCATCTACAATTAATAATAATCATGACCATATTAATAATAATGTAAAATACGTTCTTTTATCTGATGTTTATAGCAGACTGGATGACCCTGTGAAGTTCGTACCACCTAAAATACATTTGGTTGTTATTATCAACAATAAAAAAATATATATATATATATACTAACACAATACACACATCGCCATCTAGCCCCAAAGTAAGCGTAGCTTGTATTATGGGCACTAATATGACTGATGAATATTTTTTTTATGAATAATATACAAATATACTTCGAATATACGTATAAATACCCAGACACTGAAAAAAATTCATGCTCATCACACAAACATTTTCCAGTAGTGGGCATCGAACCCACTGCCTTGGGCTCAGAAAGCTGGGTCGCTGCAAACTGCGCCAATCGGCCGTCAAACAACAATATGTGATAAAGCCCACCAACCCGCCTTGTAGCAACGTGTTGGATCCATGGGAACTCTAAAACACATTTGCTTTACAGAAGAGGTCTGTGCCCAATGTTATTACTTAAATAATTAAGTATGATCATGAGATACTGCTATAAAGGCTCATGATGACAGTGGCGTGCATTTCATACATGCACAAAAGCACTGCATACCCAAATTATTATATATAGCTTTATGCATACCCTGGCCGGAGACCCTGTGCACGCCACTGCATATTTTTATTTATTTTTATTTATACACTTTATTTGTACACCACAAATGGGAAAAAAAAAACAATGGACACAACAAAAATAAACTTAAAAAGTAGGATATAAAGGGCGGCCTTATCGCTTAGTAGCGATCTCTTTTATAATGATGATCAATTATTTTACAACTTTTTGCGGTATGCACTAAAATGCCTACATACATACGTACATACAAAATAAGCCAAATACAAGCACTTCTGAAACGTCAAGACTCTATTTGTAGTGACCTCTACCACCGGTTCGGAAGGCAGATTCTATGGCGAAGAAGCCGCGGGTAGCTTTTACCGGCAGCTTTTCCGGGATAAATATTATCCTTTGTCATAATCGAGGATGTGTACTGCATTTCATAAAGAGCCGCTCAACGGTTGAGGTGACAATAGGTAACGAATACTCAAACAAAAAGGCACACTTTCGCTTTTATTAATGGAATCCACGCAATGAAGTCCCAGAAAACAGCAAGCCGTACAAATCTCAACACGCTTATTAAACTTTATTATAATGCATCAAGCCATTCTTACTGACATTAAAGAGTGCTATACGATATATTTTATTACGCGCTCACTCGTCGGAACTGTTTCCTCACTGTTTTTCTTCCGCATTCGGGATATTGTGACGAAATTAGCCACTAATGTTTTCGCTCGTATTTTATTTATGGCGGCATAAAATTGTTTAAAATGTCGTTAGGGACCTCCTCGATGTTATCTGTCAACGATACGCCGTCATTTGGACTGTCCGCGGCGGAATTGGGATGTTCAAGTCTAATAGAAATTTCCAATATACTCGTACTTAGGCCCATCGTCCAAGTTTCCATTTGTCTGACGTCAGTTTTTATACATTCAATCTATCTGTTATCTGTTGATAAGTTAAAACCAATAGATTACAGATAGATTGTTAAAATTGTATGGTTATTTTTGACAACACGCGAATCCCTCCGTGAGAAGTTTAAAGAAATAGGCATACTTACTGTAGCTTCACAATATATTTATAACAATATAGTATTTGTAAGACAACATATTAGTCTTTATACACAAAAAGTGGACATAAACAGTCGACTTACAAGAAATGGTCATAAATTAGTGTCATCTGCATATCGTCTGCGTAAGGTACAGGGATCATTTGTGGGATTGAGTATACGCTTTTATAATATGATTCCTAAGGTGATTTTGGACCTGCCAATGCACAAGTTTAAAGAATTTGTTAAAACACATTTATTAGAGCGAGGTTACTATACAATTGATGAATTTTTTAATGACAAGGTTGCTTGGAAGCATCCGGCTCCGCTTTCAGCTCTCACAAGATAGAAAAATGAATGTTAAAATACAAAATGTAAATTGTTGATGTTGGAAAAGAGCAACTGCTGAGTTTCTTGCCGGCTTCTTCTCGGTAGAATCTGCCTTCCGAACCGGTGGTAGAATCACTACAAACAGACAGACTTGACGTTTCAAAAGTGCTTATATTAGGCCTACTTGAAATAAATGAATTTTGAATTTGAATTTGAATTGAACAACAACGTTATAAATTTACAGATAAAAGATAGATTGAATAAAGAAAATCCACGTAGGACGATATGCGACTGATAGTTTTTTTACTTTTACTTTTACCGCCTTTTGTAATACTACTTCTTTCGATATGTTTCTGTTTTTGTTATATTTTAAATATGTTAATGTTGTGGTATACAAATAAAGAGTTTAATAATAATAATAATAGTCTGGATTTGCGATTTTTTAAGTGAAAACTTCTTTCGGCGCGTTGAACACTTTTTGTGTGAACCAAAACTACGGAACTCGCGTCATCCTCACCAAACGCTTTCCATGAGTTATGTATACTTTGAATATATAAACAAAAAATAAATAAATAAATATCTACAACAATACATACGTCACCATCTAGCCCCAAAGTAAGCGTAGCTTTTGTTATGGGTAGGGGAGACCGGGGATGGTTGGCTATAGGGGCTAAGCAGCACTAACTAGCCACCATCACGTGTTTTTCATCAACCAATAACGAGCAAAGATGACTCCCCGAGATCCACTAATTGAGCCGCCGCAGTCGTAGGGCATTCGTGAGTAAGCTTTTACCCTGTTTTTTATTAATTACTGCCTAGGTCAACTTACCCCATGTTTATGGCCAACCAGCCCCGGATATGGGGTAGGTTGACCAAGCGTCAGGGGTTTAGAAAATCGAATTATATGTATTATAATATTTGAATGGTGAATATATAGATTATAGGTTATAATATTATAAATATCAATGTAAGTTTTTTTGTTACTCTTTCAAGCAAAAACTACTTAACCGATCCTCATGAAACTTTGTACACATATTCTTGGAAGTGTTAAAAGTAATATAGAATACTTTTTATCCCGACATTAAGCTCGGCTCCCGACTACCTCAGCGGACAGCAGCAAACCCCTCATTTAAGGCTTAGCAATACTGAATATATTTTTTTTTTAAGAACTACAACTAAATTGAATGCCACATCAAAAACAAAATCAAACGCAGACGAAGTCGCGGGCAACAGCTAGTAGGTTATATATAAGTGTTCTAGGTACCTAAATAGTTCTTCTATATGTATCGACCGTTGTGTGGGTAAATGAGCTTTAGTCAAAAGTTAGTCAACCATCCCCGGTCTCCTATTCAATATTCAAAATTCAAAATTCATTTATTTCAAGTAGGCCTAATATAAGCACTTTTGAAACGTCAAGTCTGTCTGTGTGTAGTGACTCTACCACCGGTTCGGAAGGCAGATTCTACCGAGAAGAAGCCGGCAAGAAACTTGTGAGAGATGAAAGCGGAGCCGGATGCTTCCAAGCAACCTTGTCATTATACTAAGACGACTGACGACTTCTTCTTTGGAATAATATACATAAATCCTTATAGTATACATAAAAACACTAAGAAACTGAAAAACATTCATTTCATCACACAAACATTTTCCAGTTGTGGGTTTCGCACCCACAGCCTTGGACTCAGAAAGCAGGGCCGCTGCGAACTGCGCCAATCAAAAAACACACCCATTTGAACAATGGCACATGGGTCGTAAATTATGTCCCATTTTAGTAAACTACTCAAATTCAAAAATGTTTTATTCACGTAGACCTTATTACAGGCACTTATTATTATAGTATATATGGCGTTCATACATCAAACTGTTACACTAATGTTAGTGATGATAATAACTGCATTCGTTAACTTAAAAATAAAGCTAAGGGGTTCCAAACGGTCTAAGAAGAGCCCACAACAAACTTAGCCAGGTTTTTTTTTGTTATCACCATCTCACAGTCTAGTCAATGTTGAGCTATGAATTAAAAGAAATTCATAGCCAAGCTTTTTTATCATACATGTAATCCGCAATATTATAATAGGATTTTTCTATAAGCTTACGTTTTATATAAACTTTGAACTTATTGAGAGACATCTCACGGATTTCATCTGGTACTTTTAGATCTTTATGAATAAATAAAAAAAAATTAAAATGATATAATTTGAGTGAAACAATTCCGTTATCCTAGACAACATATGATAACATTTGTTATTTTATTGGTTTAGATTCACCCGTCGCTAATCTACATTACTACTTCTTTAATATCCATAAAATAAATTAACTTATGCGATCCGTTACATCGAATGCAAGAAATATTTTTTTTAAATATTGTTAAGCGTAGGTATAACAGCTATAATCCTGTGATTTGGGATAGGCATTCTAGTGTTCGAAATTAGAAGCTAGTTTTTCAGCAAAGTATATTAGTACCAGTTGAAAAAAGAAATTCTACAAAATAAAATAGCGGGAGAGTCGTATACAACTCGACGCGTTTATCGAATTTTATTATAATGTATCAAACCATTATTCTCGACATTAAAGACTGTTAAATGAAATATTTTATTACGGCCTCACTCGTTGGAATAATTTCCACACTATTTTTCTTCCGTAGTCAGGAAGTTGCGTTGAAATTAGCCACTAATGTTTTCGCTCGTATTTTATTTATGGGAGTGTAAAATTGTTTAAAATGCCGTTAGGGACCTTTGCGACGTTATCTGTCAACGTTATGCCCTCATTTAGCAATTTGGGGTTAGAATGGCGTTATTTAGAATTACTTTAAAAAATGATTACTTTAATATATATATATATATATTAATGATTTACATTTATAATTAAATAACATTTTCTTTAATCAAACTTATATTTTTGTAAACACGTTTACTTCAAATCAGCTCGGTATATATAAATACGCAACTTTTAGATTTACAGTTTTTTCCAATTATCTTTCGACTTACGCAAGGAGTAGGTTATGGTACTCATAAATTAATTTTTTTTTTCCACTACAAGTTAGCCCTGGACTGCAATCTCTCCTGGTGGAAAGTGATAATGCAGTCTAAGATGGTAGCGGGCTAACCTGTTAGGCAGGATGGTAGTTATACTCCTAGTCGGTTTTTACGCGACATCGCACCGGAACACTAAATTGCTTGGAGGCACTTTTTGTCGTTGAGGTGGTAACTAGCCATGGCCAAAGCCTCCCACCAGACCAGACCAGAGAAAATTCAGAAATTACAAATTCACAAATTGCCCCCGCTGGTAATAGAACCTGGGACCTCCTACTTAAATTCACAGCGCTCATCGTTGCGCCAGAGAGGTCGTCAACACCAAGAACAAGAATATAAAGGTTCAAGAATCTTTCAGAAAATACTGAAAACTACTGCTATTTTCACGGTTCACATCACATGAATAACACATCCCATTCGGTTCGGTTAATAACACATCCCATCTCCCTCACTTCTCCCAAGCGAGTAGTTGAGACATATTTCTTTGTAAACTACATAGTGACATTCATATCGTCGAATCAGTTCCTGTAGCGTTTTCCACCCCCCCTTCAAGTTGAATGAAACTTCATACGTCAGAGAAAACCACAAAGCTTCTTTGTACGCTACGGTTTATTACTTTCGTACTTTTTTAGTATTCTTAACATTTATACTATTATTTTTTACTAGCTGACCCGCGCTTCGTCTGCCCCGAAACGGTTATTAGAGGTTTTAATATCTTAAAAAACCTTGATACGAAATGCAGCGCTACACCAGGACCAGTTTTATTTCCAAACTATGTTATTCGCGGCCGGGCGGCCCGCTGCATTTTTCTTGCTTTTTACGTGTCCATACCCGTCGCAACTTCTAAGCGATAGGTTAAATTTGAATAATTTAAAAAGGAATTTGCAGGTGTATAATAAAAATTTATATTCATAAAACTATTTATTTGGATAAGGATTAATATCATGATAGGAATATCAACATCTTACGATTATACCCGTGTTTTGAAAGAAAAATGATAATAAAGTAGTTATTGAGACTTAACCATAACAGTTAGACATATAGCCTCGCGGATTCTTTTGTAGATCATCACGATTACTTTTTGTATGATGAACATGAATATATAATATTTTCAATTATTCGGTACCGTGGATATTCAACTAGATAAATAACTATATTCGATAATAATATAACTATAATAACTATACTATACTATAATAACTATATTCGACATTTCAACTATTTTAAGTTTAATAATGGAGAAAACTTTTCCCATTTTATGTCATAAGTCTATTTCATACGTAGGCTAGTGAAAATCCTCTGCAAGCCAATACTCAGACACTCAAGCATGTGCTAAATGTCCTTGAACATTAGCTCTGGTTCCTTTGTACTAAAACGACGCTGCAGTGGAAATAAATCATGCATGACATTCCCTGACAGGGCAAAGTATTTTTTTTTAAATTATTTTGTACTGTCTATATTACACAAGTGCTTTTTTAACTTTGATAATGAAAAAGAAATTTTCCCATTTTATGTCCCAAGTCTATTTAATACGTAGCATGGTTAACATCCTCTGCAAGCCGTTACTCAGACTCTAAAGCATGTGCTGAATGTCCTTGAACAGTAACTCTGGTTCCTTTGTCCGAAAACGGCGCTGCAGTGGAAATAAATCATGCATGACATTCCCTGACAGGGCAAAGTATTTTTTTTTATAATTATTCTATACTGTCTATATTACACAAGTGGTTTTTTAAGTTTAATAATTAATTTTCCCATTTTATGTCACAAGTCTATTTATTTATTTGTTTATTATTTTTTTGATTTTTTAAATTATTAATTGAGAAGAATTTTCCCATTTTACGTCATAAGCTTAGTTTATGCCTACCCCCGTTAACATCCTCTGCAAGCCATTACTCAGACTCTGAGGCATGTGCTGGATGCCCTTGAACATTAGCTCTGGTTCCTTTGTCCGGAAACGGCGCTGCAGTGGAACTAAATTATGCATGGCGCCCCCTGACAGCGCAAACTAATTCCCTGGCCAACGAATTCAATCGGAATTAAATTATTGGCAATAATTCAAATGCAGGAGTGCTAAGTGATCCGCGGGCGCTGCTGCCCCAGGCGAACTGCTTCCACTTAATTGATTCGATTGCTTCGAACACCGATATGTTATTAGCATTCCGTCAGCGATTTCGTCCGTGTTAATAATGTTTACTTGGATAAAAAGCTATAGTGGAGTAACGTACATATCACTATTTGGCTCATATTTACTAGAGTTTACTCTTTTTAACCCGTGACGCAAAAACGACCGGGTGTGTGTGTGTGTTTTGATTAAGTTTGTTTTAAACGTTGGAACTTAGCCAAAATAAATACTTTTTGAAAAAATCGGTCTGAAAAAATCTTCCTTGGCAGATTTTTTGCGGTGTTAAAACCGTTACGAAGATGAAGTCGCGGTTCTCTCAAGGCACGGGTCTCCTCTCATAATGAGAAGGGTTTAGTTTAGTTTAGGGCCGTAGTTCACCACGCTGGCCCAGTGCGGATTGGTGGACTTCACACTTCTTGGAGAACATTATCGAGAACTCTCGAGCATGCAAGTTTCCTGACGATGTTTTCCTTCACCGTTGAAGTAAGTGATATTTCAATTAAGTTAAAACACTCATAGTAATTTAGAAAAGTTAGAGGTACGTGATGGGATTCGAACTCGATCCTGCGAAAGTGAAGGCGAAATCCTTACCACTTGGCTGTCACCGCTTACATATATATTTATTGATCCTACTAATATAATAAATGAGAGAAAGTTTGTATGGATGGATGAATGTTTGTTACTCTTTAAAAAAACTACTGAACCAATTTGACTCAATTTCGGAATGGATATAGATTATACTCTGGATTAACAAATAGGCTGCTTTTTATTCCGGGAAAATGTACGGTTCCCGCAGGATTCACGAAAAGTCAAAAAACCGCGTACCGAGCTGCGGGCCACAGCTGGTTTTGTTATAAATCACTTAAAACATCAAACTTGGTGTCAAACCTTTATGGTCAGGAATTACAACCATATTATTTTGAAAAAAGACTACAAACTTTTCACTATTTATTTATGTCCCGTGTGTCAGCATGTTTAAGCTAGGCGGCTGACTAGTAGTAAATAAATCTTCTAAATATAAAAACAAATGCACCGCAGCGTTTGTTGTTACAAATCCCGACGTAATCCCAATATATGATTCGTAAATACCATCAATATTTTTCCGTCTCCTACGTTTTAATAGAGCTTGCTATAGGTATATCGATATCGAGAAAATGGCGCAAAAAAAAAAAGAAATGTCAACATGTCGATATATTTTATATCGAAACAAAGTTTGTAATTCATGTTTAGGAATTTTAAAATTGCATTCGCCTTCAAAAAGGCTCACCTAAAGCACTTTAATCTGCGTGGCAATAGTCCAAAGCGTTAGGTTTATAGTAGACGCTTCTCCGTGGTCCAATTAAGGTCATGTAGAGTATTCGGCTCTAAAGAAATTTGTGAGACATCTAGAAGAATTGAAATATTTTGTAATTGCCATATAATAATCTAAAACAATAAATTTATCGGACCTTGCTCACGAGATTACCGCCATGTGGAGTGTTGAGTCGACCGTTATTTTTCCGATCGTCGTTTCAGTCAATGGTCTTCTAGCGAATAGCTTCAACCAACATCTTAAGAAGATTTCGTTCGGTTGTTGGATGGGGTCAAGGGTCGGATACAGAAGGCAGTAGTCCTTGAAACGGCGCGTATTGTGAGGAGGTACCTCTGGAGCCCTGACCGCCGGTTGTTTGGAATATTCAAAAGCCTCGCAAGCGGAGTCGGAGTCGTTTTTTTTATAAATTTTCAATAGTGTTTTTTATTTTTCTTATCATTTTGTCAGCTGTAGTTGTTGTTGTGGTTGAATGGGAAAATCGATCCTCATGTACTAATATTTGAGTAGGTAATATAACAAAATATTGTTTTAGCGTATATGAAAAAACAGTGGAAATTATTCACCTATTCATATTATATTACTTAAAACCCCTTCGATTTCTTAGATGGTAACGAACGTACCTGTTTAGGTATGGCACTTACGTATTTATAGCGCACTCGCAATCGGTTTCCACGCGGCATCACAGAGATATGCTAAATCGTTTGGCGGCACGTCTTCGTCAGTAGAGATTCCCACCAGGCAAGACAAACTAAACGTTAAAACAGATATTTATCGATACTTTGTTTAGTTCGGTTACATCACTAAACATAATGTTCTGAGAACGGGTTGATACAAGCGAATGAATAGGTTTGAGCGGATTTTATTACAGTTTGGTTTTTTATAACATTCCGTACGACTGTGCTTGGGAAAGTTTATTGTCGATGTTTTTGGTCATTTAAAACAAAAATAGGACGAGACGGGGGAGAATGTGGTGGTCATTTTTTAACTGGGCCAAAATGGACACAATATTGCAGATTCTATCTCGAACATACTCAAACATAGTAGTTTAAGTTTTATCAACTTATTTTCGGGCTACACTTTACGCCAAGTTACTACAAGTGACTGTTAAGTTAGTAACAGATTCTTACTATGTTACTTACACTATCATATAGCCCAATTTGTGTATGGTTCAAATTCAAAATTCATTTATTTTTAGTAGGCCTAATATAAGCACTTTTGAAACGTCTAGTATGTCTGTTTGTAGTACTCTACCACCGGTTCGGAAGGTAGATTCTACCGAGAAGAAGCTGGCAAGAAGTTGCTCTTTTTAACATCATTTTAGAATTTAACAATCATTGTTCTATCTTGTGTAAGATGAAAGTGGAGCAGTTTGCTTTCAGACAACCTTGTGTTCTTGCCTCAAAGTGTTGTGTTTGTATAATCATATTTAACATTTTTCGTATGGATTTAAGGTTCTTAAAAAAATATAATATATATTTTTTCATCTGTCAAGGTGTGATCGGTACCGTTACCTTAAACGGCGCCTAACGTCGTTAGACATAACATAAGAGTTCGTGAAACGTTTACTGTTTCTAGGAATCACCTAAATCACTAGGCATCCGATTAAGGTCATTCATAGGTTTAGTGAAAGTGGGCATTAGTCTCAGAGACCGGAACACAGCAATGCAGCTTGGGAGTAAAAATAAGCATGTCGGTCGTAGCAACTTCGCTGGAAGAGCTCTGTCACAAGAAGCTATACCGCTACTTTCCATGTTTGAACATTATTAGTATCTATTCGAGCGATATAACTATGTTATTGATAGATATAGATATATATCAATATTTACGAGCACACTGCTAAGAGCATAAAATACGAGCACAAATCTCGAAATAGCTCAATTCTACAGGGCACAAGGCATACGGCCGCTTGGATGCGATTAGAAGCACATAAATCAGCTGATGTACCGCGCTGTAAACGTCTGGGATTGCTTTTATGTTCCTCTAAACATATTAATATTTTATTTCTTTTGTTTGGGAACATCCAAGGTTTATATCAATATAATATCATAATCATACTCACTCGAAATTCATGTAGCCGCAATAGTAGATTGTTCAACGGCGGGGTAAAGCAATGTCTTACGTTACGGACGTAGGGATAGCGAAGGTGTTGCACCTATGATCCTGAGTGTAGCAAGGGTTTTAGGGGCGCCCAAAACAACTGCAGCTTGGTTGAATACTCAACACTCTCACACCTCTCGAGGCAATAAAATTTAGTTTCGGAGGGATTTTTTTACAATCTCTATTCAAATTCAAAAATTCTTTATTCATGTAAGCCTATCACAGACACGTATGAAGCGTTCATACATATATTATGTTTACATAATTTTAAGGGGATGGTGATAACTTCGTTCGCCAACTTAATTCTAAAGCTACGAGGGTTCCAAACGCGGCTGCACGGCTAGCATGGGCAGGAGACAATTATCTTCCCGGGGAAAGGATAAAAATGTACCTTCTCCCACAGCTTTATTAACTCTCGGAGCACTGGCACACAAGTGGAAATAATATCCAAATAATATATGTGTATTAATAAACGGTGGTGAACTTCTCCTATTCCATGTTCTAGTGATTTAGCAGGTGGACACGTTCATTATATTCCTTGTCAGGGGATATAATCGGGGGACATAATTTATATCTCCCGCCGTATTAGCCCTACAGGTCTAAGAAGAGGCGACAACAAACTTAGCCGGGTTTTTTTTTGTTATCACCATCTCACAGTAAAAAGCGATTTATATTATGTTAGTTACTCTAAAATCCCTAATTTTCTTTGGACTTATCCCACCGCCCGTAACGTAAAACTACTACGTACTTGTGTATACGCTACATACTCGTTTCTCGACATCTGGTGTTTGCGTTACGCGATACTTTCTCTATTGAATTTACATTTCTGTTATTTTTCCCGGTGGTGACAAGACTTGTATTTTGTTTATTCATTCATTCATGTCCTGCTCTCTTATGGCAGAGAGGGAATTAGAGATAACACCTTGTATTTTTTGGTGACATAGCTAAACGATCAAAATACAAAAAAAAGATTTAAAAAAGAAGTTACCAAGCTATTTGAGGTATATATCAGGTTGTGTGGGATTTTGAACCACTCGAAGCCCCCAATTGCTCCACGTTATAATAAAAGGGACCAATAGATTAACTGCTCGTTTTTCTTGTGTTTGATTTATACACTCTTATTGCCAGCTTTTTTCGTCCGCGTTTATCACGGGTATTTCACAAATTTGTAAAATTTTTGTTTTCCTTGGATAAAAAGTAGCTTATGTTACTCTCCGTCCTTTCAACGAACTCTATGCAAATCAAGTCAAATGGCTGCTTATTTAGGGCATAAAGTAAGCCCAAAGAAACAAACACACTGGCATTTATAATATTAGTATGGATTAATGATGATGATAATATGATTCCTAAGGTGATTTTGGACCTGCCAATGCACAAGTTTAAAGAATTTGTTAAAACACATTTATTACAGCGAGGTTACTATACAATTGATGATTTTTTTAATGACAAGGTTGCTTGGAAGCATCCGGCTCCCACAAGATAGAAAAATGAATGTTAAAATGCAAAATGTAAATTGTTGATGTTGGAAAAGAGCAACTGCTGAGTTTCTTGCCGGCTTCTTCTCGGTAGAATCTGCTTTCCGAACCGGTGGTAGAATCACTACAAACAGACAGACTTGACGTTTCAAAAGTGCTTATATTAGGCCTACTTGAAATAAATGAATTTTGAATTTTGAATTTGAATTTTGCACCTAATCACTTTGCTCCACCTTTCATATGAAAAGTCTTTTTAAGTTAGAGCGAAATTAAACACTGTAGGTATATTTTTATAACTTATCTTACAAAACTTAGTTTACCTATTACTTTCTTCCCTAAACTTTAGGATTTGTATAAAACACAATTAGCACGAGTACGTATTTCTGTCCGGCTAAAATTAGTTCCATTATTTTTCACAATGATATATTTCACAATATTCCCTGTCCAAAAGGATTGTACTAAAATTAGACCTGTCAATTTAGTTTAGACTATAGATTTCTGTACTGAAGTTAAAACGCTGTCGTATGCATTTAGTTGTTGGTCGAGGAAGAGAAGTCCGATCTATATTTGTAACACAATGCTACTACCAAGGTTCAGGGCATACAAAAATACCGCGTTGGGTAAAGATGCGATTGGTATCTCGTAAATCAATCGATGTATCGGCAGTAAAGGCTTGGGACGGGTTTTATAACCCGTGCGCTGTGACGTCAGCACAGGTGCTGCCTACTCTTTTCTTGAGATATTTTAATCTTTGTTTGTCGTTGTACATTTCAATCTCTTCAGGAAACCCAAGCGATTATTTAATGTCTTTATTACTAGCGGTCCCCAGAGACTTCATCCGCGTTCTTCATCTGTTGCAGACATTTTTTTAGAAATTTTAAAAAGGAACAATTTTGTCATTAATGATTTTATCGAAACTTAAACCGTTGACGCAGCGTACGCAGCGTAAGCTCTCAAAAGGAAAAAAACCTCTATTTTGAAACATTCTGGTGCTTCGTTGTTATTGGTCTTAGCGTGATGATTTATAGTCTTCCTCGATAAATATGTTCAGAAAATATGTTCCTGAGATCATCGCGTTCCAGTAAATAAACAAACAAACAAACTTTTAAGCTTTATATATAAGTCAATCGTTCCGATAATAATTCCGTAGTACACATAATACATTAACTTAGTTTACCTTGTAAAGCCCGCGTTTACTATGTAAAAGTAAATGTACAAAAAAATATTACCTAGTTTTTTTCTTTACTTTTCTTTGTTAAATGATGCATGTTTAGAGCACACAAAACTTACGTGTCGGTATTTTATATTAAATAGGTTTGTCATAAATAAATACTTAGAATGTTTTAAATTATTTTGTATGCAAAAGTAAATGTGCTTATTTTGATTTAATAATTTTACAGGGTGATTCCTTATGAAATAAACTTATGCATCCTTCAATTTTATTTCGTGATTCTGTTACACGTTGTATAATATCGACAAAAACAATTGCTATGTAGGTAAGAATCACGTAAATATTTTAGAATGCATAAACCGGATGTTGCGCATAAAATAACATGCAAATGAAATGGAGAGGAAATGTTACATTAAACAACGCGTGAATATAAAACGAATGATAATAATTAGATTTCCCGTGATTTTTAGTTGCGCGTCCGACATTGTCTGTTTTACATTACATCCATTAGGTACTATCCACATTGGAACTATGGAACTTAAAATATTAACTTAAAATGGAATAACGTCATGAAGTCATGATATGATTGTTTGTTACCTTTGTTAAGGTCAACTGCTGATTCGATTAAATTCAAAATTGTCTTTTATCAAATTTGCCTATAGACCCTAAAGAAAGCATTGTTATTACATTTATATGTCTTAAGTAGTATGCGGTCAACTGTTTTTGTTTGTTTCAATGAAGTCAAGTTAAATATTTCTTTATTCAAATAGGCACATAAATGACACTTTTGATGCGTTGATTACATACAAAATGTATGTAATATTACTTACCGAGTAGTGATGGCAATAACTACATTCTTAAACTTAAAACTAAACCTACGAGGGTTTCAAACGCGCCCTGTTTAAAAAGAAACTCACAATAATCTTAGCCGGGTGTTCTTTTTGTTATCACCATCTCTCATTGTCATTTGAAAATCTTTAAGAAGCAATCTGGGTAGAGCGATAGATCACACCCAAGCTTTTTTATCGTTTACGTTATTCTTTAAACTGAAATAACACTTTTCTATAAGCTTTCGCTTAATGCTACCTTTGAACTTTTTTAGGGTCATCTTCAAGATATCAACCGGTACGTAATTTATCGTAAAATTGTATACAAGATATTAGTTTATTAAGTTTTGTGTTCATTGTGTTTTTAGACCTACCATGTTATGGCACTATATAAGTGCGTTTTTAAATAAATTGCTTAAATTAAAAACGCACATAGCTCCCAAAAGTCAGTCGGGGCTCGAACTCGGTTTTCACCGCTTGACCAGTCTGCATATGTACAATTGAAGTAAAATAACACATCGTCATCGTTCAGGGCCGATTGGCGCAGTGGGCTGCGACCCTACTTCCTGAGTCCAAGGCTGTGGGTTCGATTCCCACAACTGGAAAATGTTTGTGTGATGAACATGAATGTTTTTCAGTGTCTGGGTGTTTATCTGTATACAATAAGTATTTATGTGTATTATTTATTAAAAAAATAACGTGTGTGTAGCTTAAGGTGTACGTACACCCGTTAGAAGTTATCATCTAGCGTAACAAGATAAGAATCGTTCAACATTTTTATCTCTCTCCTTATTCTACTTTTGTAGAAAAAACGACACCAACAATAGAAAAAAGTTATTTAATAATTTGAAAGTTTTATTGTAAGGCATTGTATAGTCAAATAAAGTTGTATTTACATATCACAAATAAATACATGTCGTGCATACGGTTGTCAGTTTTCACGCAAGCATACGTAGATATCGTTACTTTTACTTTGTTGACTATAGCTAACTTCAGGGTGTCGGTTTTTTGTGTCGGTGTGCGCGTGCGTCTTAAAAATTTACTCTCATCATTTTTACCTAACGCGCCAAAAGAAGTGTAACTTCAAAAATATTCAACAGTTGCGTTAGTACCCATAACACAAGCTACGTTTACTTTGGGGCTAGATAGCGATGTATGTATTGTCGTAGTATATTTATTTATTTATTCAAAATCAACTACGGCAATGGGACCGGTGCGGTCGTATAGCTGTCTGCTGGAATTTTTCGATAACTAGGCGCCGCGCTGCGGTTCAGCCTCGCTGCTGTCTCCTACATATTTAAGCTGTCTTGTGATGTTTTCCTTCTGCGCGACATTAAATATTAAGCTCGCAGGCTCAAAGGAGGACTCACTGTTCGAGCAAACTAAAAGTCAGTAACCTTTTGTGTTCACTATATCTGTTTATGTTTTGATCTGAAACATCTTTAGGCGAGGGTAAACCTGATTGTCGGCGAGGCGATACAAGCCTTAGCGACGCATCGCCATGCTAGATGATGGAATATATGTACCTACTATACGTAGTTGAGTTGTCGCAATTTCCAATAAATTCTTAAATTTTAAATTTTTTTTTTGAAATTTTGAATTTTAATAAAAATTGAATGTCAGTATCGGAACAAGGAACAAATTTGTAATGATTTATCATTTTAGTACGCTATATCTGATTCCTGTCGTGATTTGTTATTTTATGCATATAACATATATAAAACGTATATATGTTATATGCATAAAATACGTATATATGTTTTACGTATGTCAGGCGTGCCGTGACGGCTCACAATTTTTGAAGTTGTACTTCTTTTGGCGCGTTAGGGAAAAATGATTAGAGTACATTTTTACGATGCTAACACACCCACACACCCACACGTACACCTTCACCAAAAACCGACGCCCTCTATCGCAATCGAAGTAACACTAATTAAATTAAAATATTCTAGACATTCTAAACTCAAATTCTTAAACTTAGAATGGTTAAAGGTTGCAACCTTTAACCATTCTAAGAAATAATATTGAAGGATGCAAATATTCTAACCTAATCATCAACGTTATCGTTATCGTCACAATCCACACATGATCTGAGCTCTTCTCTCAGATAATAAGGGATTAGATCGTTGCCAAGTTCCACCAAGCATCAATGCGGACACGTCACGCGCCTTTGAAATATACTAGAGACCTTTAAGTAGTCGTAAAGCTTTTTGTGACAGAGCCTATTTCTGCCGCTAAGCAGCATTGTTCCAATGCTGTGTTCCGGCCTGAAGGGCGTGGTTTCCGGTGTAATTACAGGCACATGAGGTTTAAGACCAACGCCTCAAATTAATGGAAACAAGGCGGCATATTGCAGGACGTGCTCCTTGCATGCCTTGTCAAGTGTTAGGTGCTTTATTTATAGGCGATGGTTTTCCTTTAACTTTATTTTAAGTTTTATTTGATTTAAAACGCCCATAACTCCGGAAAGTCTTTGTTGCGTGCTCTCGGTATCAAAGTAAGGCAGATAGTGAACAGCTAGGATATATAGCCGCGTCAAAAAAACTAAAAACCCAACAATTTTTGGCCTGACCCGGAAACCGAACCTAAGACCCCGGATCCGCGGTGAACATGCTAACTAACAAACCATCGAGGCTATGTAATGTTATCGAGCATATAGCCGTAAATCGATTATGTGCTACAAACAACAGACTATAGTAATGTTGTTTTGATAGTGCTTATGTTGGTGTAGTGCCGCAGAACGACCCATTATATGACTAATGAACGTGATTTTGGCACTAATTAGCCTCGTGGACACGGGCGGAATGCCTCTAACACCATCAGTGGCCTGCATAGAGCATATGCACAGGGTATGTAGATATAAAAATTATGAAAGTCTCCAGTACGAGTTATAAAAAACTTAAGGATAGGCATTTTTATAGTTATAAACCCCCTACTCGCTTAAGTATTTATAACTCGTTTTGGAGATTTTCTTATTTATTTATCATCTGCATACCCTGTGCATATCCTCTTTGCACGCCACTGAACACCATAATCAGCTTATTAATGCCTCACAGCTCTCCTTCCCATATGAGGAGCTCATATGGTGCCTAAACCCATCAGGTTTATTTAGAAATACAGCTTCAACTATGACCCTGAGTTCTATAAGAAAAAGTTTTTTTTATTCCACGACAGGTTAGCCCAATGCAATGTAAGTGATGATCCAGTCTAAGATGGCAGCGGGTTAACCTGTTAGGGAGTATGGTAGTCATACCCCCTAATCGGTTTCGACACGACATCGCACCGGAACACTAAATCGCTTAGCGGCACGTCTTTGTCTGTAGGGTGGTAGCCACAAACAAGCAAAATTCAGAAATAATAAATTCCCAAATTGCTCCTGACGGGAACCGAACCCGGGACCTCCTACTTAAATTCACAGCGTTCACCGTTGCGCCAGAGAGGTCGAAAAAAATAAAATAAAAAAAGAACACAAATATTCACACAGGGTTCATGATCGTGTGATATGGCGTGTGTTGTATAATAAACACATACCTGTAATCGGTGTTTACGCGACATCGTACCGGAACGTTATGTCCTTTAGTTGCACGGTTGTGTGTTAACTAACCACCAGAGAAATTTCAAATGTTATACATCCAAATTATTAATCTTAGTCCGGGGATGGGCCGGGTTGAAACCAGGTCCTCCCGCTTAAAAGACCATAGTGTTTACCACTGCGCTAGAGAAGTCAAATAATTAAACAACTAAGATACCTCTTGTATCTTAGTTGTTTAATTATTTACGCTCCCTCAGCTTTCGTAGTTATTGTTTTTTAACAACCACCCAAATAAACTTTTTGTATTGTTACTCTGAAAACATTTGTTCAATGTGAAATTATCGTTTCGATTTTTTTCAGTAAGAAGAGGTAATCGAATCGATTATCTGCCGTATTCAGAGATTTAGGATATCCCTAGGAAATCACTGATCATATCATGTAAAGCGGTATACTTACGTGCGGATAACTTGAACTTAGGATAAGCTGGTAAACATTGGTGTCAAACTTGTATCGATTGTTACTAATAAAGAAATTAATAACTAGATAGATACAGGTAGCTCAGCGTTTAAGCGGTTAGGCCTCGATTGGTAGTTAGTCCCAGGTTCAAATCCTGTAAGTTCCGAAATTTTTATATGCATTTATAAATGTATAAAATACTAACTGATACCCGTGACATCGTTTGCGTGGATTAAGGTGTATTATGGCCGCGGGAATTATTTTAAAGCTGTCTTCACGCGGTTTAGCTCGCAAACAATTTCAATTTTCCCTCGGGAACTATTTAACGAATCGGAATAATCTTTCATATGTCAAAAGCCACATGCATGCCAAATTTCATCCAAATCCGTTTAGACTGACTGTTTTTGCGTGACTGAGTAACAAACATTCACATTTATAATATATAATCCTACATATATATAATATAGTATGATATAGATGTTTGTTGTACAAATTAGAAAAAAAACAAGGCTAAGAAAAAAAAACCAAAATGTTTCAAAAAGGTGGCTTAACATCTCTTCCAGACAACCTTTGGTTGAAGAATTATTATACGGTTTTATAACCGTTTAAATAATGTTGCTTTATTCTTCTTTCACGCAGCAACATAATATATATATATATATACTTTATTTGTAAGTAGCTACGTTACGTTTGTTTCCCTGCTTTTAAAAAAATATATATAATTTCTACGACATTACACATATCGCCACTTAGCCCCAAAGTAAGCGTAGCTTGTGTTATGTGTATTACGATACCTGATGAATATTTCTATAAATATTATACATAGAATTACCTATGTATTATATTCATAGAAATATAATATACAGATGAAAACCCAGACAGTGAAAAACATTCATGTTCATCACACAAACATTTTACAGTTGTGGGAATCGAACCCACGGCCACGACTCAGAAACCAGGTTCGCTGCCTACTGCGCCAGTCGGCCGTCAGTAGCTTATGTTACTCTCCGTTCTTTCAACTAACTTTATGCCAAAAATCAAGTGGATTGGTTGCTGGGTTAAAACTTGAATGAAGGATAAACAAACCATTCCGCATAATAATATTAATAAGTCTTTGATATTACAGTATAATTAAGTCGATAAGGAGAAATTCTTATATTAGTGATACTTTTTTAGCATTATTCCTATCTGTTCTATATAATGTATCTATATAATTCCTATCTTCTTTATAATGAAAAGATAAAACTATTTTTTCGGTCTGTACCCGCGTTTTTTTTAAGTGAACAGATAGGAATAAGAAGCTTGAACTGTGGGTTGTGTTTGGACCATTCCAACGAGTAAATGTTTTTATTTTAATGTTTTTTCTATCTGTATCAAATGTATCCATCGAGTTTATTAACACTTATGTTTGCTGCTTCATTCGTGACAAAATTATCTTATGACAAATAATTTAATTATAATTAATATTTTCAGTATAGAGTAAATTATTTTTATTTTTTACAGGGATCACCTACTAAGTTAGATATTTTTTCGCGTGAAACTTTGAAATAGTTACTAATACCAATGTGGCGGGAATATCGCCACGTCATGAATATTTGCAACCGGTGACCCGTGGTTGATAGGTCAAATATTTTATGTAAATGCAGCCCTTGTGGCCGTCTCCCGGCCAATTTGCATATGCCAATGGGGCAGAAATTTTTTAGCCTACAGATAAGCGTAAAATGAAGTGCCGCCAGCTTCGGCAGATTTTATCTCCGCAGTGCTCGTAGTTAAAGGGCCATGTCGCGCTTATACGTTCCCGAAAATCAGCCTCCGTATTCGGTAACACACCACGCTAAATTTTGCTGCGTTTCGAAAAGACGATCGGTAATTTAATCTTTATCAAGAGGTTAGGAACTTATTTTTAATGGTCATGAAACATTATTTATTCGTATTACAGAAAAAAATATATAAATTAAATATTTGTCTTTTTTAAGTAGGCTTACTCCATTACAAGTATATATGTCTGAAGTTACTCTTCCACAATAGATTTAAGAAACATCAAAAAATTACACTTTCTTTTAAATTGGGTAAATTTTTACACATTTATACATATTTTCCTTATAGTTTGCGGGGTAAAATCTGTGAATGTAGAGAGTTATCTCTGTAACTACTGAACCGATAAAAACTGATAAAGATCAATATTGTATGCCAATTTCTTTTAAATGATAATCTTTTAATTATTTTGTCATAAAATACGTCATTGTGACTTATTTATTCAAGCGTTAGATATATTATTTTACAGATTTTTTTATTAGATCTACTAGTAGTATAGCCTAGTATTTTTATAATACATAATAGTTACGTACGAAGTAATACTTAGCCAGCACACGCTGATAAAACACCTAGATTTTGCATGATATTCTGGCTCGCTTTTCAAATACTATTATTTCAACCTTATTAACAACACACACAAACAAAATAAAATAATGCCTTCGTTATTTCTTAATACCTTAACTAACTATTCGTGAAAGAATTTTTAGATTAAGTAACAATAGTTTGTTTGCTTGTAATAGATAAACTTATCTTATAATGAACAAACAAATCCTCTCTCTTTATACTTACCGTTCTATATTTTTTTAGAGATTTATTTAACATTATGAATAACCTACAAAGTTGCAAAACGTATCAAATACCAGTTTATAAAGTATACAGAACAAAGGGGTTTTTTAACTAGTATTTTTTTATGCCACAAAAAGATCCGGTCAAGTACGGAGCTCAAATAACGTGACGTAGTAATAAGGTGACTGAACCATTTCTTTCAAAAAAATCACGCAAATTTTGTTTTCTTGGTGCGGAAAATGATGTCATTCTTAATAATTACAGCTAAAAAAACACAAATAAACACACACTAACGTTTAACTTAGGCCTGCGCGTAGCAAATCTATTAGGTACGGTTTGAAATATATACAGCACCATAATTTAAACGCAGCATAATCCACGAATTATCTGGATAAGTGCGAAGAGACCCAAAGCAGTTATAGTGCCTTTTGGCGAAGCGACTAGGGTTTGATTTATCGTAACTGCGAAACAGGAACGGAATAATAATTACGTGTACTATGAATTATACCGTTTGGCATACTTTCAACGTTTTACGTGAAAAACTCAATTCATGTCCTTTAATCTGTTTTTAGGAAATTTTGAACCAAGAGCACTTAAGCTTTTAACTTATCAGTTTCGAAGTAATCTCCTTCTTCTTTTTTTATATTATACTAGCGGGCTTCGTCCGCGTATTTAAAAAGAAAGTGGACTGTAACAATATTAATATTAGAAGTAAAAATAAACTTGTAATGCAGTTTACTAGGTTGACTAAAATTAGTAATTCATTTAAGGGTAATTGTATAACAAATTACCAGATGAAATCCTTGAGATGTCTCTCAATAAGTTCAAAGTTTATATAAAACGAAAGCTTATAGAAAAATCCTATTATAGTATTAAGGATTGAAACGTTGCAGTTTCGATCTACTTTTTCAAAGGCCCATGTTACAATGAGACACGTTTGAAACAAGAGATGACACATTGCTTGTTTTATAATTTTATTATTTTTATTTAGGAGAGCCGTAGCATAATTGGAGAAAGCGCTCAGGCCGCGATTGCCAGAGAGTCGCAGGTTCAAATCCTGCCGGTTCCGAAAATTTTTATAATATGCATTTTAAATTAATAAGAGCGATTTAGTGTTCCGGTGCGATGTCGCGTAGAAACCGGAAACGCGGAACAGGTTAGCCCGATACCATCTTCAAAGGCACTAGGTGAAATTGCAGTCAAGGGCTAACTTGTAGTGGAATAAAAAAAAACAATACCCACCACAGTGCTCCAATGGGGTTTGGTGGGCTGCACAAAATTATATGAGACTAGAAATGTAACTGTAAATGTATGCAAGTTTTTCAAGTTACGCCGGGTGAAATGTTTGGTCGATTGGCATTGGTTTTCGGCGGTGTATGTTTAAAAGATAATAAACTAAACTCCCAACTTTCAGATGCAATAAAACCAATATTAACAACTCGTGAACGATGTTACCAGCAACTTTGTTTTAAACGCGGGTAAGCTTAACGGCTTAAGCTTTTATCCAGTGTTCATCAGTGTGACATCGCCTCCCACTCTCTCCCTGCACTGAAACAAGCTAAAAGTTAGCACTTTACGCCGTTACATTGGCATACAGGCCTTATTATTGAAGACCTCTCGGCGTTGACCTCAGGTTGGTTGCGGGTTTGATTCCCGACAGGGGACATTTAGCAATTTATTTTCATGCCATTTTCATGCAAAGCTTAATTTTAAATTAAAAGGTGAGCCATTCAGAGAGAAAGAGTTTAAAGAATAGATAGTAAAAACACTATTCAAAATTCCAATTTCTGAATTTTGTCGGGTATGCGGTCTAGCGGGAGGCTTAGGCCGTGGCTAGTTGCTACTCTACCGTGAAAGACGCGCCGCTAAGCGATTTAGCGTTCCGGTGGGATCGCGTAGTAATCGTGTAACAAAGATAAAAGAAAAACACTCACAGTCTAATTGAGAACGTCCCCCGGTTTTTTAAGTTCGTTGAAAATACTAATATATGTAAACTTAATAATTATTTCCTGTGTTATTAGTATAGAGATTGAAGAAATTATTAATTATACCATACAGACGATCCTGCTTTTTGCGGAATTTATAAAATTAAATTTTATAATATATAATGGAATCCCGCAAGGTAACGTCGTTCAAATATTTATATTATTTCCTTCCAAATATTTTTTTTCAATTTTTTAAACGTATCGAGTGACGATATTTTAAAGACTAACCTAATCGTTGAGCCGTTGATTTGGTCTTTTGGTGGAAGGCAGCTGCGACCAAAGTGAAATTCTGAAGTAATTGACTCTACAATTAAGATGGAGGGCGCTTCAGAGGGATAAAATCGGGCGACGGGGAGGCATCAACCGGCCTCAAGTTCAAAACTGTACCAGCAATTATGTAAACCCTGTTGGTGTGTATTTATATATATTTTTATACTAAAAGTGTGTCTTTTAAACGTTGTGATGGTAATCTGATCATAAAAGTGTAAATGAAAACCGAAATATTACTTCACATGCTTTTGCTGTCCCTTAGACTTATCTGTGAATGCAAAATAGTTTTTGAGTAAACCATTGCCATAGTTTTTATTGAAAGAAAACAGATACAGCCCTAATATGACATGCAAAATTAAAATCAAGTTACTCCTGCCACTTTAATGGGTACGCTTCGCGTAGCGTATGTACTATGAGTGTGTGGGTCTTTTATCTTGATTAGGGTTGTCATAAGTAAACACTTAAATTGTATTGAATTAGTTTCAAGTATAAAAAAAAAAATGCTTCTTTTGATTTATTATTTTTACAGGGTGATTGCTTAGGAAATATCCTTATGCACCCTTTAACAGTATTTCGTAATTCGGTTACACGTTGTATCTTTTAGTATCATTTTAAATCTTATAGTGTAGTATACAATGAGGCTAGCATGGCCTTAACGATAAAAGTCCCTAAAAAAATAATGTATGAAAATAAAAATGTTGTGATTTTAATTTTATTTTTAATTATCGTCTACGAGCTAATCTATACTTATAATAAAACTGTAACTGGAAGATTTCTGTACATTTAATATATTTCGAAAATTTTGACCGGGGGATGCTTTATAATCGATACTGAGTCGATACAGATATAAGAATAAGTTTCTTTAAAGTTCTATAAAACAGTCCGCGACTACATACGATTATTTTTTTAAGTCGACTCATTCGCGGACGAAGTCGCGCGGGTCCTCTAGTCTAAGATATAGTTTCTGTCGTTTTAGAAAATATACATAAATATACTACTGTTACAACTAGCTGTAGAATAAAGGATTATTGTAATTATTATTAGTACTTACCACTAGGTATATATATATATATAGAAAAAAATCACACAACATATAGCTTGAAAATGCTCTTTTGAATATTGCTACAAAGGGTTAAAACGAAACGTCAAACTTGCAGGAATTCTTCTCGGAAAATCTTACAGCATTGTTCGAACTAGTAATTCAGCCGACGCGGGCTATAAAAAGATACAGAGCCGGGCTAATACCCCAGTCACCCGTTCTGATCCGGCTGGAGTATTCTCCGCCTAATTGTGCTGGAGTCAATTACTTCGGCATTTCCTTTTATAGAATGTTCGACTGAACGACCAAAACAACGGAGTGGCTATTGTTTAAAGCTTGATAGTTCGTTATATTTTATAGCGTATGATGCAAATATAAGGGAGGTACTTTGACCGATTGTTGAAGTTATACTTCTTTTGGCTCGTAAAGGAAAAAAGGCGATGCGCACGCACACCGTCACAAAAAACCGGCACCCTAAAGTTAGATTTAAGGTTGGACAGTGTACAGTTTCAATTGTCAAAGTCTGCGGGTTCGTTCTAGTGAAAATTGATTAAATTGTAAAAAAATCTCAACTTTTAATGTTGAGTGAAACTTGGTTGTCCGATAATGAGTCTTTTAATATTCCAAATATAATTATGTTTATTATGTCAATTTCTTTAATTATGGAGAAATATTTATTTTTGTGATATTTAAATACACTTTATTTAACTAGATAATGCTTTATAACAAAACTTTTACTGTTATCAAATACCTTTTGTTGTATTGTTAGTGTTGCTTTAGTGTCGAAAGAAAATTTTTTTGAAAAGATTTTAATCTAGTTACGCCAAAGAAGTATAGCTTCTAACGCGTGTACATAATTACACACACGTTTTTTTAGTGTTAAATTTGTGGATTTTCAAAAAATCTTACGATTTTTCATAAAAGAAACCTACTTTAAAAATTTCAAGATTTTAGGCTATTCGTTGATGTATGCCTTCCTTCCACTTCCTGTATTATCGCTGGCAGACATATTTTATTGTTAAAAATACTTTTTAAGTAAAACAATTTTTGTGAGGATATCCTGTCCTCACATGTGTAACGTAGTATACAATACTGCATACACTATACACACTACTACGTACGGACTACGTATAGTACATATAGCGTGGCGATGCGTCGCCACGGCATGTATCGCCACGCCAACAATCCGGTTCACCCTCGCCTATATTTCCTATGTTTCACATCAAATAAACAGACGCAAATTAAAGCGAGTATTTTATACTATGTAGTGACTAAGGATTTTAAAAATAAACAATAAGTAGCTTCTCAAACAGACGGAAGTTTAAATGTCTAAAGATTTAACTGTTACATGTAGAAGCTTTTGCGATTTCTTTCTATTTTCCATCACATCCTGCTTCGTGGCGAAACAGAACATAAATCAGCCTCTGGTCGGTTCGCCAAAAAGACACCATAACTGCGGCTCTCAAATACTTCCGAACATTTTGTAGCTAAAATATAGCGTAAATAAAGCACTAAAGAAATTTAATATTATTTTATAAACGAAAATGATCAAAATTGTGAAAAAGGTAACAGTGCTATGCGTATAAGTTGCATGAATGAATTGCGAGAATACACAAAAATGCAAAAATAAGAAGCGTTCGGTAAAAGATAGGTTAGTTCGCTTGGAATATTAAAAAATTAAAAATAACCCCATTTTAAAAACAGTGAACATCATTCTACTGCTTAAGTTCTTTCATTTGATACCAATACAAGGGTTTGTAAAAAAAGTAAATGGAATTTGCCATTTTGTAGGGACAGCCATCTCGCATTTAAAATTTTTCATAGTTTACAGTAATCTACTAGCCATGCCCTTTAATTTGATACACATATTGAGAGAGTTGTGAAAAGAAATGTAATAAAACTACCGACTAATTCACTTTTCAAACAAAAAAAAACAAAAACAAGATCGGTTCATCCGTTCGAAAAATACCAACACACACACACACAAACACACACGCACGCACACATGCGTCGGGGGTTGAGCAAATATCCTGTGTCGGTCTCTAGGATGCAAGTTATATTTATACACAATCTCGGTGACCTGTGCTGCATATAATTGGATTGGACTTATGTAGTAAACATGTACACTTCACTTTTATAATACCTATTAGTTTATTAGCGGTAATTAGTATGGATTGAAAAAAGTATCGCACAACAAAGATCTTAATCAAACCTTTTTAGTAGTTGTTTTTCCTGGGAAAACACCGTCCCGGGCTGAGTCAAAACTTGCCCGGAATAAGGAAAAATACACGGTTTTAGAATCCTCCTTGCTCGTCAGAGACGGAAGACCTCTGCCCAGCCTGAGAATGGTCATGATGGATTTAAATCGATCGAAACTAAAACACCCAATTAGAATGAATACACTAAAAATAAAGCTTTCGAATATCTAATTGGAATCACGCATACAGTTTTGCCTGCGAGGCACGTTTCCGTACGGTGGGCGCATTTCGGACCCACCACGCGTTGCATTCTCACCCTTACACTCCAAGTAATAAGGGCCACATCTAATAAGGGACGTTGTAAGCACTGGAGGGTGCTTGTGTTATCGAAGTGAGCGGTATCACAGTTTGAGAGCCACTGGATTTCCTTGAATGTCAAGATGTATACTTGCAGTTTTAGAACCTGTTCCGTGGGCGGGCTGCTTTGAGGAAACTTTGGCGAATACATTGTAACGGCGTAGAATACAACAGACTAGCTGATCCCCGCGACTCCGTCTGCATATAACCTACGTCCTTCAGAATAGTACCTCTATGGTGAATTTCTCAAGATTACATTTTTTTTTAAATTTTTAATCGAAAAAATTACAAAAAGTTTTACTCTTATTAGTTTCACCGTCACGCCCTGTGCCAACGACAACCATTAGTCGAGTATAACTACATTCTAAAATCTAAAATTATATTTATGCTAAAGTAAATAAAATCGTATTTCTTTAAACAAGCAATTCTTGTATATAATACATACAGGCGATAAATCGATCTAGCCAGGATTCATTTTTAGAAAATGTCATTCTATTTGTGTTTTCCGGTAATAACCGATTTGGTCACGGGTCAGCTAGTGATCATTAACTAATCACAAGTGGCGATAAACAATAAGCATTTAAGACAGCTAAATGTGGGTAGGTTAAAAATAAGTATTTAGATAACAAAAAATGTACGAGGAGAGTACGAACCATTTGTATTCTCCTCTTACATTACGCTGCTGCTGCTTTAGTGCTCAATATCAACGATTATATCGTAATGGGTAATGCTTTAATTCCTTACTTTCATAAACCTCTAAGTTACTTAGTTTTATAAATGAAATTGAGTGCACCTAATTGAAACTTTTGAATCAATCGTATTTCTATGGTTGCTGTTAATTCAATGTTAATTTCTAGCTTGCTCGTTTCACTTTTTGTGAGTTAGGGTTGCCCATCCAACACTTCCTGGAAGTGCGTTTGGAATTATCGCTAAAAAGTTATTAGCTAAAATGTTTCTTAAAGGCTTACGTCTAGTAATATGATGCACACGGGTGGAAAACCTAAACGGGGTCAGGTCGCTGAAGCCAATATTCCGTGTTCTATCTCAAACAGTCGGCGAGCGTCTTTTGTTTGAAGGAACACGGTCAAATTAGCCCGTCTAGGCTTTGAAGAATCGCCTCCGAAGGACCCAGACCATTGATGTCTTGAAGTAGTGCGATCCGTTCGTTTCAAAGTGGTCAGTTGTTACTATGCGTAATATTATATGAAAGTTTCTTTATTAGAGTTTGAGTAGCAGAGTTTTATGTAGCTCTAGCTATTCCCCGTGGTTTCACTCTCGTTAACTTATATTGAACAAGCGTATACTTTCTCCCGGGCAAGGTTTTCGGTTATAAGAGTTTCCTGTTGAATAAAATGACTCTTTTTCGTAAGAATTAATATTGAAAATCACAGATTTTTTTAATTTTTTCGTCATGTATTGAGTTATTGTGGCGTATCTAGTTATAAAAAGGTTTATGACTCGATATTTTCGTTATGGAAAAAATTTACTCTTTGCCGTTCCATTTAGTCAGCATACGTGAAATAGGCAGCTGGGCAGTACTTTGTCTTCCGACTTGCTTTAGAAATGGAATTATTTGCACATTTATTTAGCAACGCACCCCGTGAAGACAATACAGTTGCCCAATTTGTGTCCCCGGGGCTATTAAAATAATGTAACAACAAGTAATAAATACAAAAATTAAATTAAATTAAAACATAAAAATAAGCTTTATAAAGTTAAGAATTGAAAAAAAAAACGTTATTATTTCAGGTTGCAGTCTTACTATTACTAAATTAAACATAGCCTATGTTACTCCTCAGTGAAATAATTTAATAAATTGTTTTATTTTGTAAACGCGGCGATGGGCCTAGTGGGTAAGGATTCACCTTACGGAGTCATGTGCGTTTTTAATAAAAGCTATGAAATATGAATTGCTTTAACGGTGAAGGAAAACATGGTACGGAAACCTGCACGTCTCAGAGTCCTCCATATTATTCTAAAAGGCGTGCGAAGTCTACCAATCCGCACTGTAACCTTTACGAGTATACAGGCGTGATGTTATGTTGTGTGATTGCGTAAACTATGCATATTTATGCGATAACAATCGCGGTTGATTTTATGTCATGTATTGAAGCGTTCCGTTGTCTGTCTCCGAAACTCTCCATCACATCTATATGACATTTAAATGGGACCATTTCGGAATAAGCTGAAATAGCCCAGGGGGTCGGACTTCGATTTCACTTTCAAAGTCAAAAATATCGTTATTCAAGTAGATCCATAGGTGGCACTTTTGATGCGTACATTACATGAGAAGTACACGGCAGATGATGGCGATAACCATATTCGTAAACTTAAAACTAAAGCTGCGAGGGTTTCAAACGCGTCCTGGTCTAAGAAGAAGCCCACAAAACGCCACGTATATTTTTTTTATTACTATCTCACATTGTCATTGAAAATTATGGATAGAGCAACGTGGTTAGAGCAATAATTCACACCCAAGCTTTTTTATCGAATACGTAGTCCTTTATATAGGACTTTTCTTAAGTTTAATACAAACTTTGAACTTTTTAAGAGACATCTCTCAAGATATCAATGGGTAGTTTATTGTAGAATAGTATTCAACTTCCCTTAAACGAATTATGAATTTTATGTAAGCACGGGCCTTTTCTAAGTTATATGCGGTGCCTCAACGGAAAAGAAAAACATCGTGAGGAAACCTGCATACGGGAGTTCTCTAGTTCTCCATAATGTTCTCAAAGGTGTGTTAAGTCCAATCCAATCTGCATTACGCCAGCGTGGTGGACTACGGTCTTAACCCCTTCTCATTGTGGGAGGAACCCCGTAGTGGGCCACTACAGGGCACGGGGTTAATGGGGTGGATATGATGATTATGGTTTCGTGATAAGCCACTCTTGTACAAAAAAGAATTTTGTAAATCCGTCTGACAAGTGACAGAACCTTCTGTTTTTTAAAGATAACCGATTATAAAATAGACTGAATACCGCGTTTAGAAAATATAACAATATAAGTACTCGTAAGTGACATTATATTATTCATTGTCGCAAAATAAAGTTTCAGGCACTGCAGGACCTCTGTTGCGACTAAAAATAAACATAATGGAAGTGAAATTTCTCTTTGTTTCGAGTTTGAATAAACAGTGTCGACTGTAATAGAGAACATTTTGGTACTTTTTTTTACACTTTTAAGCTACAGTTTACGTCATTCGGGCGAAATTTAAAAATGGAGCTTTGTACAGTTTGCGCATATTCACGCATTGTTTACACCTCTAAGCCCAGTGGTAACTCTAGCATACTTCCTTAACCAACTGCTATATTATTATCAACTGATTACCAGCCCACTGTAGGGCATGGGTATACTCTCAGAATCAGAAAAGTTCAGACCGTAGTCCACCGGTGCCGGTGGCCGGTGTCTAAGTGCGGATTAGTAGATTTCACAAGCCTTAAAGCACATAATGAAGATTTTTCAGGAGTCCTCACAAAACTACTCACTGTTAAAGCAAGCGATATTTAATTGCTTGAGACGTACATAGCTCCGAAAAACATGGGATCCCAGCGTTCATGGGTGAAAAGGGATGGGTTCCAAAAATAATTCCACTTAATTTCGGTGAGCTATGTAAAATAATTAACATAACTTATTTATACATCCCTATCCCTAATAATATTATAAATGTCAATGTAGGTTTGTTTGTTACTCTTTCACGCAAAAACTGCTTAACCGATCCTCATGAAACTTTGTACACATATTCGTGGAAGTGTTAGAATTAATATATGATACTTTTTTTCCCGACATTAAGCTCGGTTCCTTTGGGAGAGGGGATGAGTGTTTGACGATTTTACACCATAACTCCGACAAATTATAATGGATTTAAATAATTATTTGTGTACTAAAGAGGTTAATTTTGCCTAAACCATGGTTAGATATAGAGGACAGAACTCCTCAGCTGACAGTAGCAAACCCCTCATTTAAGGCTCAGCGATACCGAATACTTTATTTTTTTTTAGAACTACAACAAAATTTAATGCCACATCAAAAAAACAAACGCAGACGAAGTCGCGGGCAACAGCTAGTACGTAATAAATTGGGGAAAAAGTCTTTTCGCATTACAGTATGTATGAACTTGTAATAAAATCTCTTTGGCTATCCTATTTGTATCCGGCTGGTTTTGGTATCATTGAAAGTTTAAATTTCAAAGAAGATTATTCCAAATTCAAATTAGAAAAATGTGTGATTTTTATACTGTGAAGATGAGTGAATGTATAAAGCGCATTAATTTCTAAAAACTGTGACATTTATTTTAATATTCTTCTTACACATTTTCGTTTAAGTCGCTACGGCGTAGGCCTCCCCCATGTCTCGCTAGAGCTTTCGGTTGCGAGCTTTTTGCATCCAGTCCTGTCCGCGCTTCTGATAGAAAGTGTCTCGCCACTTCTTACTTTAACGTCCTTTTTTATATTAATAATTGACGGATCGTGCAGAGATGGTAAGTCGAAAACAATTGCCCATAAACTGACCGACAATTTATAGGGCATGCAAGGAGCACGTCCTGCAATTTGCCGCCATGTGTCCAACAATTCGAGGCGTAGGTGTTCAGCTACATGTGCCTGTAATTACAGCGGCAACCACACTTTACTACCTTTACTACTCCGATCTTTAGCCCTTAACACATACTCGTATATACTCTCTCTCGTGCTCTTATTAAAATAATAGTGTAGCGCAGTACCAACTGTAACGTCGAGTCCGAACAATGGGAAACAATGCCTGGAAAATAAGGACTTTTTCAATAATGAAGTCAAGATAAGTGTCAAGTATGAAAATAAAATATGAATACGAGTCGAATGCACTCTACACTGCTAAGTTTATTTATTTACATATTTTCTATTCAAGTGATCCCAAGGTAAAAATAGTAAGCTTTTGATAATGACCATGCTCAAAAAAAATTGGAACCTTCCTCACTTTTATTATTGAGATGATTCGTCTTTGGTTTTTTGGCTTCGCTAGGTAATTAATATTTTGTTATTACTTTCGCTTTTTATAATTTAAAATGTCCAGTTTAAGTTGGAGAGTAAAGCAATAGTAGATTTATACTCCACTGGGAAAAATAATCGAGGCTCGAATAGCGAGTGAATAACCAATTTCAATCAAAATCGATAGATCGGCTTACGAAACTTTCATAGAGCGGAAAAACAGCAAAAAAGGGTTGGTTGTTTTCTAAGAATCTAATTAAAAGTTTATTCTTTTATTTTCCAGCAAGTGTGTTAAAAATCGTCGTGTGAAACGCGTATGGTATATTACATGTTAGTTACACTCTCGGTTTTTATAGCGGGTTCGCTTTAAGCTCACACGCCTATTACTAGCTTGACTGTAAAATGCAATGTAACCAAACTTGATGCATAAACTACTATTAATTTTTGTATAACTAGCGGACCCCAGGGCCTTCTGTCAGGCTTATTTGTGAATTTAAACCATCCAGGGTTCCACCCAAACGCATAGAAAAAAAAATCATTTAAATCGGTCCAGCCGTTTAGGAGGAGTTCAGTGACATACACACGCACACAAGAAATATATATAAGATAGATTCATATTTTAAATTGAATTATCTTTTAATAATAGTTAGTTTGGTTTTCTAACCGAAGTCTACCTGAGTATATTATCTGTGTCCGTGATAATCGTGATTGGCTTACCTTAGATTAGAATTTTATACTAGTTTTCTCCAAAGTAATCATTTTCTATTAACTGGCGCCTTTTCCAGTAAGGATTGTTTTCACTGTCCAGTGAGCCAACAGTTGCATTTTTTTATAGTTACACGTTTTCACGTTTTGTTCCAATCTCCTGTGACGTTCTTTAAATGTTTTGTTAATTTCTAGCTTCGGAACGCGACTTCGTCTGCGTGGACTTTACAATTGAAATTGTATGTTGGAGCTATGCGCAAAAAAATAATAGCCATATTTTGGGTTAACATACGTGGTAATTCATATGTCGCAAAATAAATCCTAGCGAGAAACGTAGACGAAATCGCCGGCTAAACCTAGTATAATATCATATGTTTCTCAGTTTAGCCCGCAACATATAAAGCAACATACCCTACTGACCCAATGTTGTAACACTCGCATAGACAAACAACCCACTTACCGGTACATAGCGTTAAACTCCCGGTACAATATCTTACCATTGACTCGATCAAACAAACTTACCGACGTTAGGTAAACCACATACGGTGCGTTCCTTATTCAGCCAGTGTACTCTAGAAGAAAACCCGATCGCAAAGACTCTCTCTAGCTTACAGCCGTAAAACATAATACCCAATACTTACTAACAAAATTCCTACTTTTAAGTAATTTTCGCAGAATTTCAGTGCGCGTGATTAGCGGAATCTCGGTTTATATATTATATTTCTGTTTTGTTTTTTTTTAATCTTTGCCTACGATAAAATATCATTAATTAGGAGTAAGATATGCTAGATATAGTTTTTATTATATTCTAGCTAGCTAACTCACCAACAAACTATTTAACCAGTTTGGAGAGAAAAAAAATGTAACATTTGTGCATCTTTTGATAAAAAAAAAGAAAAAATAACCTAATAAGTAAACCCTAAATGAGCAGCCTAAGAATCGAAAATTCTTTTGTATAGAAATTGCACCGTCTGATTGATGACGTTTTTAGATGGGGCAAAGATTATCGTCATCCAGTTATATATAAAAGTCAAAGTCAAAAATATGTTTATTCAAGTAGGCCTATAGGTGGAACTTTTGATGCGTACATTACATGAGAAGTACACGGTAGTGAGATGATGGCGATAACCATATTCGTAATCTTAAAACAAAAACTACGAGGGTTCCAAACGCGTCCTGGTCTAAGAGGAAGCCCACAACAAACTTAGCCGGGTGTTTTTTTTTTTGTTATCATCTCACATTGTAATTTAAAATTATTAGAAGAGCAACATGGTTAGAGCAATAATTCACACCCATGCTTTTTACCGATTACGTAGTCCTTTAAAATGTCGTTTTTAATAGGACTTTTCTATAAGCTTACTTATAAAAATAGTACACGCATCGCTACGTCCACAAGCGGCCTAATCCACGCATAAACCTACGATAAGTCCTTGAATTTTCCGAAAGCCTTGATAGTAACAGAAACCTGTTGTACGTATTACATTTATTTACATCCGTAAATCGCCTCAACAAATGGCGTTGTTTATTTTTTCAACGCGAGTAACATTGATCGAGTTTTGTATCAAATGGAGTGGATATTTGCTTTCCGCTGATGAAAACATATCGCCAGACGGTCTATTTGCAGTGCAGGAAGTGGCGGAGGTATCTATGCTGCTTCGTTAACACCCGATATTGAATATCGGAGGTTATTTCTGAAATGGGGGTAGGGTTCTCGCTGTATTTCAGGCACATTATTGAGACGACTTTTCTAAGAAATGAAAATATTTTAACATAAAATATATAAACTTTGCTATTATGTTATTTACTTTTAATTCGTTTGAATTTCGTAATCAACGAAGATATATTATTTAAGTTAGAAAAATAATTGTATAGCAAAATTAGCTTTTTTTTGCATTTAATCGCGATTCGTACAAATACCTTAAAAGTCTCGTCTATGGTATGGTTTGAATAAACAATTTCTTTTTTAATCTTAATTTTTTTTGGGGGCTTTTGACCAGCCCCATCGTAAGCGTAATATTAAAACTAATTCTTACATACTGCCATCCATATGACAGCCGAATGACGCAGTGGGCAGCGACCCTGCTTTCCGAATCCAAGGACAAGGCCGTGGGTTCGAAAATTTCGAAGTTCATGCAGTTCAAATTTATGTTTATATAGGCGTGACGTCATACGTTCGGCGTTTCACTTGTCATGGCGGTTCTTTAGATTTTGCACTATTCTTTATTAAAAAAAAAACTAATCTCATTTTTAATATAAATAAAAATATGTTTTACAGAATACATGAATCATATGTCATTAGATAAATACAGCAGCGATCTTATGTTACTGTCATCATGCCTAATGTTTGTCTTCGACTTTCAAATGTAGTTTTTTTTTGCCATCGATTGTTATGATGGTGATGAGGACAACGATATGTAATCATATTTTTTCTACAACCATGATCTACCCTTCTATTATAACATTATGCTCCACCAGTACGCTTGTCCAAAATAGAGTGTACTTTTGATTATGAATCTTATGCCAAGAGTGTGTATGACTAGAATTCAATGTATGAGATTGGACATTGGTTCTTGTGGAATATAGTCCGCCCTTTATATCTTTGAACTACTGAAGCTTCAAAGCTGTGCCAAATGTATTTTGATTTCCGATATTACATGTTATGGCTATTCAGCGATGCTTTCAAAAAGTATTTTTTGTGTGAATTTTTAAAAAATTGCACCGAAAAGTGATGCATAAAATTTGAGATTTAGGTTGATTCCGACATAAAATATCACTGGTGCGATTGTTCAAATGAAAATCCGAATGAAAATCGTCCATATCCGAAGCTTTGTTTCAATGGGACCTTTCTATTTGACGAACACTTTTTGTTCGATTGTGTATACAAAAAAATATTTATTGTTAAAGCTTGTATTTGTTTCTATTGTCGCCAAAAATATATTTTCCGTACTTGATAGAAGCAGGCGTTACTTAGGACAATTCCGTGATAACTATATATATAAAAATTTAATGCTCTATTGAAGTCTCCCTAAGACTCGATTTAACTAATTTAGGTCTTGAAATATTCGTGGGAGTCCAGGGAAGGTTTAAACGCTATGGCTACTGAGATGACTGATGAATATTTTTATTAATAATATACATATATATACCGCCGCCAAATTGTATACCTTTTGTTAAATTTTTACTTTTAATTTGTTATGTTTATGTGGTGTACAATGAAAGTGTATTCATTCATTCATTCATTCATATATTTATAATATACCGATAAACACCCAGACAATGAAAAACCGTTCATGTTCATCGCATAAACATTTTCCAGACGTAGGAATCGAACCCACAGCGTTGGACTCTGAGACAATGCTCTCTGCTTAGTAAATTGTCAAGTGGAAGTCCCGGTTTCGATTCTTGGCGGGGGCAATTTCAGAATTTGGAAAATCCAAAAGTGCACGACTCATAATGCTCATTTAATTATCAAATATTGAAAAAAAAAAAAAGAAAAAAAAAAAAATTTTAAAACAGCTGTACTAGGAAAGTGATGCACAGGCGCCCCTGGTGGAATAAAATGTACATATAGATATATCACCATCCATGTTAATTTTACATGGATATATATAGATATACAGTCTTGCAGTTTTCGTTTTTTATTAATTGCAATTAAACTACACTGAATTAATTAATCATTCGCATTCAGTGACCTACAATCGTCGATTAGAATTTTTTTTTTAAATTTAACTCAAATAATGGATTTGATGATGGAGTGTTTTCGGGTTTCACACATGACGGACAGGAAATTTTTTTGACCTATTTTGGTGTTTTTTTCCAATTCTATTGCAGTAAATCAATTTTTTAAAAGTATGGAATTAATCTCCATTAAATTATCTCGACAATAGTATGCAAAATATCTTGATTCCGTGAACTAACAAGGCTATAATAATAAAAATAGCCGCCGTAATGAGGCGAAAAAAATTTTTTTCCTATTCGTAAAGCACTCTCTGATGCTTCGCATCATGAGTCGTGCAATTTATAATTTATGAATTCTCTCTGGTCTTCTCTTGAACGAACTGTAGCGATTTTTTGTGGTATACGAATTAAATATAAAACTAATAAATCTGCCAATTTGCCAAAACGGATGCCAGGAGTTCAGTATGTTAAAAACAAATGACATCCATTCACGTATACCTATTAGTCCACGTATACCTATTAGTCTACTTATTACCCACGTCGCGCTGATTTATCAGTTGATTATAATTAGCAAAATTTAATTAGCGCTTTGTAACGTTTGATTGACAAAATAATATTAAAATCAGTAAGTTTTATCAAATTTATTTAAATTAATGTTAAGTCGCTTTTACCAGTATTGAAATACATATAAATACATGTAAATGAAAAGCGAAATGAAGTACATTATGTACTGTCTCTGAGACTTATCTGTGAAACCGAAAACCTAATAGTTTTTCAGTAAACCAATGCCGTAGTTGTTACTGAAAGAAATCGGATAAAGCCCTAATATAACATGCAAAATTAAAATAGTGACTCCTGTCACTTGAACTGCCTGTCGACACTGTCGCGTCGCGTAGCGTAGGTACTACGAGTATGTGAGTGTCGGTCCTTTATCTCCAATAGGGTTTTCATAAATTAACACTCAGAATGTTTTGAATTCGTTTGTATGGGAAAATTAATATACGTCTTTTGATTTAATAGTTTTACAGTATTTCGTAATTAGGTAACACGTTTAATATTTATATATACAAATAAAACACTATTGAAATATGTATATAACATTAGTATTTTAATAATTATGTCCTCATTTTGAACCTAATAAAGGTATTTTTATAACTGACTTTTAAAAAGGGCTCTGAATTCGACGTATGTTTTTTTTTTGTATATTTCTTACGCGATTACAGTGTATATTTATAAACAGATTGATGATTCTTTATTAATTTGGTATGTCATACCTCTAAAAGTATATCCATACTTACAAAGGTTAACATTTAAATTAGCACCAGCAAATATTTATTTCTTGTCCTCTTTCTTTTTTGTCTGTTTATCTTTTTTTTCACTTCTTTTCATAGAGAATTCCTTAGATCTACAAACTTGTCTTGTTAGTGATAATAAACGTATTTAATTCAGTAGAAGTTGTTATAATCTAAAATTCTATGTTTAGCTTGTAAAAATCCCGTAATCTAGTATCATCAGAATAATATTTGTCCGTTTTGTTGTCAACATTTTAAACTACTCCTCAGCTAAAGTACAGTAAAAGCATTGCATTATCGGGCTTCATTTGTGAAGAATTACTTGGTGTCGGCTGAAACACTATACCTACTGTCCCTAGCAATATATATTTTCTACGCTGGGGAATGCATTTACGCGAAATATCAATTTAATTCAAAATTCATTTTTTTTAAGTAGGCTTTAATAGAACTTTTGAAACGTCAAGTACCTATGTCTGTTGGTAGTGACTCTACCACTGTATAGGAAGAAAATTTTTACCGAGAAGAAACTCAGCAGTTGATCTTTCCAACATCATTTAACAATTTAACAATCATTGTTGCTTTGGCTTGCTTCCAGGCAACCGTGTCTTTAGGAAATTTATCAACAATATAGTAACCTCAATGAATTAAATTCTTAGAATCTATATTAAAGTAAATCTAATATTACCTTAGGTATCACGTAACAAAAGTAAATACTCCACTCCACAAAGGTTTTCTGAACTTTTCTTAGACAATATGCTGATATTGCTAATTTATGTTTATTACTGGTAGGTCGATCGTTTGTTTAGAAAAAGTAGGCTTTATAACTCTTACAATAACTATCCTCAAGTTTTTAATAGCTTGTAGGTACTGCAGATTTTTCCCGCCCGAATAATCTGCCCCCTTCGTCCATATCCTATATAGTATATAGTATACACACCACTAGTGAGTGCATAGTGGGTAAGATGTTGATGGATCTTTAATAATATTGTAAATGCGAAATTGTGGCTTATTTTCATGTTTATATATTGTGGTGTTGTTTACGCGGTTGAGCCAAATGTAGGTAATATTTGGCTCAACCACTGAGCGGAAACTGACGAAGATACATCTTGAATCCCGGAGACTGCTAAAAAGTATGTTTTATATGTTTATTGAACCAAGGTTATCCGTATATTACTTACTTAAAAGGAGGTCCCACCAACTGATCAATGTTTTGTAAAACCTTTTAATGAATAAATCATTATTGATTTTTTTTGTTTACTTATTCTATTTAAATTGACGTTAATATGTTCGTCGTTATTATGTTCAGTTTATGTCATGTTCAGGTGATGTTCAGTGACGGCCGATTGGCTCAGAGGGCAGCGACCCTGCTTTCTGAGTCCAAGGCCGTTGGTTCGATTCCCACAAGTGGAAAATGTTCGTGTGATGAACATGAATGTTTTTCAGTGTCTGGGTGTTTATATGTACATTATAAGTATTTTACCCATAACACAAGCTACGCTTACTGTGAGTTGTGACTCTACATATATATATATTGTACGCGTTGTGTATTATATGTTTTATTTATTTATTTGTTGACGATGTTGTTGAAGATGGACTCGTATTATAATCGACAGACCTATTTACTTGCTGTAAACGCAGCTTCTCACACGTGCTACTTTATGTGTAACCCAACAAAATTGAATATGTAAAACCAGTTTGAACCGCATACGAAAGTAGCAGGTTGAATAAAAGTTAGTTGAAAGAAAGCCCTCATGTTACTCCGAAGTGACACTGAAGATGCCAACACTAAGATTAGCTGACTAAAATTAGTGTCTAGTTATATTTAGTGGAATAAACTTAGCTTTGACATTTGTACCGCTTTGTGTCTAGTACTCTTAATATTTTATTTATTGTCTGTGATGTTTTCTTATGCGATTTATAATCGAGCGGATATTTTATCACGTCTTATAAGAGATTAGAGTTTTAACCAACAACACTGCCTTTTTTGATGCATTTAAGACGGCTTACCTGTTAGGCGTTTTGGAAGTTATATAAATAACAAAAAATAATAGAATTATACTACGACAATACACTAATAGCCATCTATAGCCCCAAAGTAAGCAACAATGGCTACTAGGAGAGCTAATGAATATTTTTATGAATATAATATACATAATCACCTTTGCACACAACTGTATATATATATATATTTATTTTTATTAATTCTTGTGTGTTTCTTATATTGTTTCTATGTTTGTGCAATAAGGTTTCTAAACACTTATAATTTACATATAAACACCCAGACACTGAAGAACATTCATGTTCATCACACAATCATTACCCAGTTGTGGGAATCGAACACACAGCCTTGGATTCATAATGCTGGTTCGCTGCCCACTGCGCCAGTCGGCCGTCACGTTAACAATGTAAAAAAAAGCTTTAGAAAACAGAAACTGTACAAATCCAACTTATCCCTTTTTTAAAAACAGCTTGCCCGAAGGCTGCACTAAATCTTTTGTCTGCTACAATACATTGGAATTAAAATTCAATCGCATTCCCTTTAAAAGAACACAAAAGTTTTACAATATATAAATAGGAGCACGTATTAAGTGAGTAGGTAGGTACCTACTTTCAAAACTAAAAATCTCTATCGTCCGTTTTCACTAACGACGGACAAGGCAATACCTTAATAAGAAACGCCTAATCTAAGGAGATTCCTAAGCATAAATTAACTTTTTACCAATACTTATCACCTAAGAGTTGTGAAAAACATTTTTGGAGTTATACTTCTTTTGGCGCGTTGAGAAAAATGATGAGAGTAAATTTTTACGATGCGCCGTCACGAAAAACCGACACCCTGGACTTAACTATAGTCATCAATTTTGTTTTTCAATTAAAGGTTTGACACTGTACACTTTGAATTGTCAAAGTCTGCGGGCTCATTCCGGTGATTTAATTATTTCAATTGTACAAACAAAAATCTCAAATTTTAATGATGAAACTTGGTTTTCCGATAATGAGATAACTAGATAATGCGTTATAATAAATCTTTCAGTGTATAAAATACCTTTTTCTATTGTTAAAGTAGGTTTTTCTACAAACGCAGAATATGGCGTAAGATAAAAATTTTGAAAAGATTTTTATCCTGTTACGCCATAGATGTATAACGTCCATCGCGTGTACATAATTACACACACGATTTTTTTTTCTAAAGACATGGCCTAAATCATTAGGCATTCGATTTAGGCGGTTTACAAGGTTTACCGTAAATGAGCATAAGTTATGTAATAAATGTATCGGAGGGTTGAGTATTGTTAAATCTTAGGTTTATTACGTGAATAAAACAAATAGTAAGCCAGTAGTCCAGTGCTGAACTCTATCTCCAATAGTAATCATCATATTTTCATCAATATTATCATTGTTTTATCTAATTTTATATATACATATATATATATTGATGGAGGATTGAGGAGATGTCTCTTAAAAAGTTCAAAGTTTGTATTAAACGTAAGCTTATAGAAAAGTCCTATTATAGTATAAAGGACTACGTAAACGATAAAAAAGCTTGGGTGTAAATTATTGCTCTAACCAGGTTGCTCTTCTAATAATTTAAAATTACATTGTGAGATGGCGATAACAAAAAAAAAAAAAAAAAAACACCCGGCTAAGTTTGTTGTGGGCTTCTTCTTAGACCGGGACGCGTTTGGAACCCTCGTAGCTTTAGTTTTAAGTTTACGAATGTGGTTATCGCCATCATCTCACTACCGTGTAATTCTTATGTACGCATCAAAAGTGCCACCTGTGGGCCTACTTGAATAAAGATATTTTTGACTTTGACTTTGACTATTTATATGAATTTAGATATATCTATAAATACCCCCTACTACGAGTCACATCCTTTCATTTGATACCCAACTCCCTGTTGGGATAAAAATATAATTCGCCATTTTGTAATGGCGGCCATCTTGAATTTTAAATTTATCATAATGTGCAGTATTCAACTAATCATGCACTTTTATTTGATACAAATATTGAGGGTGTTGTGAAAAAACTAGAGGTATAATCCGTATGTATTCCAATGTGGCTATCATGAACCGATTTTCATTAAACGTAAATAAACCCGGCAAATATTTTTGTGAGCTTCTTATCAGGCCAGGGCGCGTTTGGACTCGGAGCTTATGTTTTAGGTAAGTTTAGGAAGGTAGTTAACGCCATCACTACTCACTATGTACACAATTTGTATGTTATTAACTCATCGAAAGTGCCATCTATGTGCCTATCTGAATAAAGAAATATTTGAATTAAAAAAAAAAAACTCAATAAAAATAGAGTCTTCTGTTTCGGGAAAACGATGCCACAGACGGCAACTGTTTTCGACTTCATAAATGTTAATCGAGAGTTCGCGCTATAAATGAGATTCGACAATAAAGTTACCTTATGAATAGGTTGTTCTAGTGGATACCATGTTCGTCTACAGATAACGAGTTCCTGGATTCGAATCTCGGAACGGTCCAAACATTTTGAAGTATTGTGTTTTTTCTCATAAAGAAAATCCGTATTTGCCCAGATTTAGGAAATTGGTGCCCTTGTACCCGTGTGCCTCGAAGAGCACGTTAAACCTTCAGTCCCAGTTATTATATTACCCTTACTTTGATAATAATCGTTAAAACCCACCAACCTGCAATGGAGTAGCGTGATGGATTAAAGCTATAAAAAATGCAGGAGAGACGAGATCTGTGCCCTTGCGTTGGAAGTTAATAGGCTACGGATGATGTCTGGGAGTAGATATAATATTTGGTAAAGTTTGGTTTTGTAGCCTTCGTAAAAAATGATTGAAATTATCCGGTGGGCAAAGTTACTGTTGCCCACCTTTAGAACTTTGCCCGCAACAGGCACAACCAAGTTGATAAATATAGAGGCAAATGAATCGGGCATCGTTTGTTTCCATTATTTTAAATATAGCAACACCGTTTTTCCGCTAAACCATCCAAACGCGTTGAGAATAGCCACTTCCAAATAAATAATGATAAATATAGGAATCGGGCGTAAATAAATAAGTGATTAACATTGAATAGAATACGTCAGTGAAGCAGAGATATATATCCCGCACGAACTTGGGCGTACGGTGTTGTAATAGTTTACCGGTTTTATATACTGTTTTTATTTCAGTGTGCTTGCATAAAACGTACATTTGGTGAGCCCACTGTCGTGCGTTTTCATCTAAATCTTTCGTCTTCGTATTCAAAACCAGAGAACAGGAAAAAGTTCCTGGATAAATCATGCGTATAGTTTAAAAGGTTAGGCTAAGTTTTTTATTTTAGGGCGCGTTTGGAACCCTCCCAGCTTTAGGTTTAACGAATGCAGTTATCACCATCACTTAACATTAGTGTTAACATGTTAAATGTAATAACGATAAGTGCCTGTGATAAGGTCGACATGATTAAAACATTTTTTAATTGAATATGACTAAACAATTTGTTAAAAACAATGGTATATAATAGCAGTAGAGCCCTGGGTGCCGTGCTTATTTCTGTCGCCAAACAGCATAGCTTTTTTCCGGTGTAAAATGCAAAGTTTCTGGTACCCTATGAAAATTAAGCTTAATTTGCTATACTCCGCGAAAAGCAGGAGAATCTGTATGGTGTAATTTATAATTTCTACGATCTTTTTACTCCACACCAAACAGATCTTCGGCAATGAAAACTCTACGCACGTTTTGCTCCGACATCGGAGCATCCTCTGGAGATGTTATTTTGGTATTTGAGGATGTAGTAGAGTGTAGCAAATTAGGCTTAATTTTCATATTATATCATGCGGTGGCGTGCACAGGGTCTTCAACCTTGGTATCCATAAAGCAGGAACATGGCATTAAATGGAAACTTTCCCCTGCCATACGAGTTATACAAAATAATTTGGGTAGGCAGTGCTTTTACATTTATTTCAAGTAGGCCTAATATAAGCACTTTTGAAACGGCAAGTCAGTCTGTTTGTAGTGACTCTACCACCGGTTCGGAAGGCAGATTCTACCGAGAAGAAGCTGGCAAGAAACTCAGCAGTTGCTCTTTTCCAACATCGAAAATTTACATTTTACAAATTAGTACAAGTACCTTAGTAGTAGTAAATGTAACCTTGTGTTTTTTCCTATTGTGTTGTGTTGCAATAAAGTTTTTCTATTCTATTCTATGGTCCTGTCAAACAATACAAACAGTTTCCTTTTTTTCATAACAGATTGTCTATGACACCGTAATCTTAACTACGCACGTAAAGTACTTTGTCGCCTTTTCTTAAAAGAACTGTCAAGTTTAGCGTCACAAATTGTGGTTTATAAGTGTGTTACTATTAGAATGTAATAGAGAATTAGGGCTCAGCAATGTTTATTTTTTCCCACATTGAATCATTTTTCGTCAGTTGTTTCAGTATGTAGGTCGAGTTTGCTTACATTCTCGGCAGATACTTATTATAATTTGATAATGTTGTTGTTAGTGACTCACTTGAGCGTGGTAAAACGTATAATCCCGTTTATGAGGGGCGGTTCATCTTATATACCTCCACATTCAAAATTCGTTTGTTTCAAGTAGGCCTAATATAAGCACTTTTGAAAAGTCAAGTATGTCTGTTTTTAGTGACTCTACCACCGGATCGGAAAGCAGATTCTACACATCGCCATCTAGCCCCAAAGTAACCGTAGCTTTGGTTATGAGTACTAAGATGACTGATTTATGAATAATATACATAAATGCTTATTGTGTAAAAACATTCATGTTCACAAACATTTTCGAGTGTGTGTAATAATAATCGGTGGACACGTTAATTATTGTCAGGGGAAATATTCAGGGAATATAATTTTTATTTCCTGCCCGCGCTAAAGGCGAAGACACTTCGCGAAGGCTTCCTGCTATGGGAGAAGATACATTTATATCCTTTCCCCTGGGATATAATTGTCTCCTGCGCATGCTAGCCGTGCTGAAAGGAGATCCGTGACAGGTAGTGAATAATGTTGTATGTAATGTAATGCTTTTAATGACTCCCATAATTCACTTAATTCTGCCTGAATCGTATTTACCATAATTACAATACGTACCAACAATGTACGAGCAAATTGATACTTATCGATAATTGATAGCAACGTCGTATTTTCGATTATTGAACGTGTTTAGCATAAATCAGAGTGGAAATTAATGAATTCTTCAAGCTCGCCAATATTGTTCAATGGGGCCAAGAATTTTCATTTATATTGCTTTAATTATCGCACTGAATGCCTTTTAATTGTTAATCCGGAATAATGGGAGTGAAAAACAAAACTGAATTTCCTTTTTTGTTTTCTTTTTAGTAATAACTGACGCGATGACGCGGTTGAAGCTGTGATAGCCCAGTGGGTAGGAGCTCAACTTCATTTTCGGGGGACAAAGTTCGAAATACAAGCACGCACCTCTAACTTTTCAAAATTAAGTTATTAAAATATCGCTTGCTTTAACGGCGAAGGAAACATGCATGCCTGAAAGTTGTCGTCTTGCGTACCCACCTTAAAAATTTATATCATTCTTTCTTTTTTAAACTTTTTTCTTCCCTTAATATAATTTTGCCTGTTAATTTGTCAAACGTTTGTTATTATGACCATAGACATAGGGAAGTACTGACTCCTGTAACACAGTTTAAACTACCGCAGGAGTTAGGGCTTCCCAAATGTATACTTTTCTGAATAAATAAAGATACTATTATTATTTATGTTGATATCATTGATAACAATAATTGATATGTATTTACATCACAAATTTTATTGCTAATATTCGTAATCTAAGCTTGAGTAAAGTTTCCGGGCAATAAACATGAGCGTATTATGAAATGTGTACATCGGTTATTGCACCAACGATTCAGCTGGTCGGCGGGTATGACTGTGCGTTTATTATTTATAGAGCACTCGGAATCCAGGCAATACAGATTTATAACGTAAACTGTTAGCTTATACATAAACTGTTTAGTGGCAATTGAGTTGTATTAAAATGAGCTTATAGAAAAAACGAGCGGGCTTCGAACAAAAGAATTCGACGGCCTCCGTAACGCAGTGATGAACGTTGTATTCTTATAAGTGAGCTCCGAAGGCGTTATTTGGGAATTTACAATTACTGAATTTCCCCTGGTCTGGTGGGACGGTTTGTCCGACAAAAAATGCCTCTAAGCTATTAGCCCACTAACAATTTAGACTGCATTATCGTTTTCCACCGGGTGAGATTGCAGTCATGGGCAAACTTGCAGTGGATTATTTACATAGAATTTAAAGAAAGTCGCTCCCGCCGTTTGTATGCTTCGATCTTCTAAAATACGCGACGGATTTTAATGCAGTTTCGGCAATATATAGAGTGATTTAAGAGCAAGGTGTGAGTAGCATGCATATTGTAGTAGAGAAAATTCAAAAAATTCGAAGACCTTTAACGTGATGTGAGACAAACATAGTTTTGTGCGTTTTAACTGCAAACGCTGACAAAACCTTGAAAGATTCAGCCTCAACGCTGTAATAGTCACTATAAACAAACATATTGCCGTTTCAAAAACGCTTACCTACTTGACATAAACGGATCTATATTTATAACAAAATCGTTTGAGCACTGATCGTTTTTTTTAATAAATATACTGCGACAATGCACACATCGCCATCTAGGCCCAAAGTAAGCGTAGCTTGTGTTATGAGTACTAAAATGACTGATGAATATATTTATGAATAACCAGCGTACCCAGCCCGCTTCGCCGGGCTCTATTTTATTGAAACAATAAACTTACATCATTACATTTTTAATTTAAGTCTTATAATATTTTAAATCATTTATTTCTCTCCGTATTCATTCTCTTCTCGAGCGGGTGAAGATCATTATCTACGCATGTACACCCAACAATAGAATATCATCATAGTAAATAAAAGCTATATTTGACAGTTTGACAGTTCAAAAATAGGAGTGCTCCGATCGTCACCAAACATTACAGGATTACTCGCCAGGTCAATCCGGAGATTCCCTGAAAGTTTCATTGAAATCGGTCCAGCCGTTTCGGAGCCTATTCGGAACATACCCACACACTTTCTCTTATATATTTATATATATATATATATATATATATATATATATATATATAGGATACTTTTTATCCCGACATTAAGCTCGGTTCCTTTGGGAGAGGGGATAACTGTTTTACGATTTTACACCATAACTCCGACAAATTATAACTGATTTAAATAATTATTTTTGTACTATAGAGGTTATAATACGTTTTAATTTTGCCCAAACTGTGGTTCGAGATAGAGGACAGAACTCCTCAGCGGACAGCAGCAAACCCCTCATTTAAGGCTTAGCAATGCCACATCAAAAAACAAAATCAAACGCAGACGAAGTCGCGGGCCACAGCTAGTAATAATATAAGTGCTAATTTATAAGTGTTATTTTATCTATATATATATATATATATATATATATATATATATATATATATATATAGATATACATCCGCCGATCGTTGCATATCTGAAATCGATTTCCTTATTCACTCGATGCATTAAGGGCTAACTGCTCACCGGTCGATTTAACCACGGCCAAAATGGTTAGAAACTTCCAAAACCAGACATCGCTCGCAATAAAATGAGCGATTTATTCCACGGAGATAAACCCGAGCGATCCATTTGCGATACATCGATACAAACGATGATGAATCGCGCCCGCGTAATGCGCGCGCATAAATAGCTAACTGGGTTAATATCCGACGGCTTTTTTTGCGCCACGCCAGACTTGTAATGTTTTCGTGTTACGTATAGTCGCGGACGTGTACTCTCTAATTTTTTGGCGACGTGGCAAGGAAAAGGCATAATTATAATGGAGTGGAGTATAAGAATTAAAGAAATTATAAATTACACCCCACAGATTCTCCTGTTGTTCGCGGAATATAGCAAATTAAGCTTAATTTTCGTTTTATATCATGGATATCCGCAAAGTCACGCCTGCTTCTTTCCAGTATTTGTAAAGTGCACCAGTTCTAATATCCAGGAATCCTTCAGAGAGGCCCAAGATCGTACTGCCTTGAAAAGTAAAGCTTTCATAGTTGGTCACGGCCCCACATTTTTTTGTTGAATTTAAAAATTGTTGTAAATTAGCACTTATATTATTACTAGCTGTGGCCCGCGACTTCGTCTGCGTTTGATTTTGTTTTTTGATGTGGCATTGCTAAGCCTTAAATGAGGGGTTTGCTGCTGTCCGCTGAGGAGTTCTGTCCTCTATCTCCAACCACAGTTTGGGCAAAATTAAAACGTATTATAACCTCTATAGTACAAAAATAATTATTTAAATCAGTTATAATTTGTCGGAGTTATGGTGTAAAATCGTAAAACAGTTATCCCCTCTCCCAAAGGAACCGAGCTTAATGTCGGGATAAAAAGTATCCTATATTACTTCTAACACTTCCAAGAATATGTGTATAAAGTTTCATGAGGATCGGTTAATTAGTTTTTGCGTGAAAGCGTAACAAACAAACTTACATTGACATAATATAATATTAGTAGGGATTGCAGAACAAGTGGTCCATAATTAAGCGACACCTGAAGCATTGTCCCCACCTGAAGCCTCATTTGGCATACGGCTTACTCTGAAGTTATTACTACAGTGTTTTTTGTAATGAAATTTTATTCCTTGAACAATCGTAAGACAGCCTTAAAACTTTAAGGCCACAATGGCGCTAATCAATTCAAATATTATTATATTGTTATCACAGAATTAAGTACATGCAGAAACCATGTTTGCGACCAAAAAAAGTACTCTACTTTAGTAGTGTTTCTGGAACAGGTAATTAGTTACTGTATTTTTTTCCTCAAATATTTTAAAGTTATGCAATAAAATTGGTAAAATGAGATAACATCGAAAGCTAGCAACTTTCCGCAGTTGTGAAGTGAGAATTAAGCGTCTTCAGTGTTTTTGAACACAATGCACTGCATGCAATAATGGCTAAATGAGGGTTCGGTATGTTCTTTACTGTGTGATCGTTATTTGTAATAAAATAAATAAATTATGACACACAATATCTAATAGAACACAGTAAAAACGTGTATGCCTTGCAGCCATACTACGGTATCCGATTTCGTTGAAAACCTTTTGTGATAACTTTATTCATTATAGCAGGATGCGCCCAGTTAGTTGTGAACTCATCCAAGCGTTGTATTGCAATAATTGCAAAGTAACTAAAGTTATGCCAGTTTCACTAACGACGGAGATGGCACTGCCTAACTAAGTAACCCCTAATGAAAGAAGATTCCTAGGTACATTTACCTTCCACCAATGGATTTTCTTTTTAAACTTAAGAGCTAAGCTCTTGTCGGTGTAGCCTTTTCCAACCTTCCCTATCCGTCACCCTCCCTTTTACCACTTTAGAAGTCCCCACCCCAACATTTCATTTTATTTGTCACACAAAAGCCAGTTTCGGACGTCCTTGTCCCCTCTATCTTAGTTATCCCTCTCGGGGTATAGTTATCCCCTCTTTTTATCACCGTTTCCCTCAATTATATTTGTGATAAATTCATCACGTCTTAATAGGTGACCAATATTTTTTACTCTTCTGATTTCTATAGTTCTAATTATATTATATTGTATTTTTACTATGCAACTCATATAACCTAACTTGTCTATGGTCCTAGCCACAAGGTACACCATTAATATTTTGTGTTTTTATTATCATATTTTTCATTTTTCGTATGGAATTAATGCTATTAAAGAAAAACCAAATTTATACTTTTTTTATCTGTAAAGTGACAGTTTACGATTCCGCTAAGCTTTACGATCTGCCGAATCGATATCGTAACTTTAAACGGTGCTATTATATATAGGTTTTACATTAGAGTTCCTTAAACGTTTTTTCTCTTTAGGAATTACCTTAATCACTAGACATCCGATTAATGCGACTTTTAGGTTTAGCGAAAACGGGCATTAAATTTTTATATTAAAAAAATACATTGTTACATAATTAGTCCTATAACTCGATAACAGTAAAATAACGCAATAAAGGAACTCGCAGTTTTATTGGGCCATTGTTAAAGTTTTGGCGGCACAATGTGCTAATTCGTACATTATTAACTTTCTGCACGTGAGCTCGGTGGAAGCTAATATTAGCGGTGTCGATTTTGTATTCATCTGGAACCTGGTCGAAAATATACAAATATGTAATAAATTTTATAGGTTATCACAACTGAATTAACAACATTGTGTCCAAAAAAAAAGTGAAAATGCTCTGCACATGTCTCACTTCACACCCGCGGAATGTTGCTAACCCACAAACTTATCCCATTTTATGGTAAACATTTAGAACATAAGAGGTAAAATAATTACTGTCAACTGCTAATTGGAGTGAAGTGACTACTAAAGTGGAGTAGTTATTGATGCTTTATATGAATATTAGTCGTGTACACGGTTTCTGTATGCTCTTAATTCTGTGGTTATCATATATATACTACTAAGGAGAAAGATTTGTTTAGCCTGTTAAAATAATATTAGTAAAGCAATTCAGGAGCAAAAAATAATATTACTATCAAAATGTTATAGTGAACGAGAATTTTTAAATAATTGTATATTTTTACCAAACAAACTTTCACCCGCTTTTCTACACAATATACCCTTACCCACTGCTTCCTGTCACCTGACGTCGCGTTTACTCCGCTCATCTCCTTAGAGCTATTGATATAAAAAAAATGAGCTATTGAATGCAAAAAAGTTTTTTTTAGCCTGGTAGTTCCAAAGATAGCGCGTTCAAACAATAAAATAAACTTTTGAATTTCTCTATGCTAAAGTGTTTCTGCGGTCTGCTTGTTTATTTGTTTACCTATGGTTGGCTCAACTACTGCACCGATTAGGATGAAATTTTGCGCATATAAGCATCCTGGAAATGGGCAGACAGGTTGTAAAGTATATACTTTTAAAGCTGGGAAAGAAACGGATCACGAATGATTAAAAGAAAAACAAAACTAACCGCAGAAAAATTCGTAGAATGAATGCATGAAAATTACAGAGAAAATTCACGGAGATACAGATAGAATATATTTAGATAGGCAGAAAGTATTTCTGTAATTATGAAAATATACTGATAATTCATTCTTCAAAAGTTTTATCGTCCCCCTCTGATGATTTATAATTATTGGAGGTTTACGATGAAATTATTATAGGTCGCCATGTACCTGAATCGTGATTTTGGCGGCAAAAGCCATTACGTGCAATTTGCACCTCGTATAAAATATCAGGAGAATTTAATTCAATTTTATTTCCTCTTCATCATTTAAATTACTCAAACTTTTAAAACCAAAAAACTATAAAGACCAATTAAAAAAAAAAGCCTTTTCCAGCAATTATTATATAGTTAGCCTTAAAAAGATAAAAACAATATATAATAATAATAAAAATAATAGCCTTTATTGAACAATCTTACAAAAATAAAATATCAAATTTATCCTAATCTAAAGTTACTTAATACTAAACTTAAATATTAAATAGTCTAACTGACACCGGTTTTGAGATTGTCTTGCGTTTCCGCAAAGGCCTCCCCTAGAGCTTGCCACACTTTCCTGTTATAGGTCTTCCTCTTCCAGGTAACACCAGCCATCTTTCTAACGATATATACCTACCTATTAAAAGCAGCGAGTTGCAAAGCTGAAGTGGCAATGGGCGGGGTCTCTAGCTCGAGAACGTATAGACGTTGGGGTCCTAAAGGCAGCCCCACGCTGGTGAGCGCAGCGTTGCTCAAACCCGAACGAAGTGGACAAACGACATCAAGCGACTCGCAGGGAGCCGCTGGACGCGAGCGGCACAAAACCATACAATTTTGAACTCCTTACAAAAGATCTATGTCCAGCAGTGAACGTCTATCGGTTTATATAATGATGATGCTATAAGTTGTTCAAGCGACCCTATACAAAATTTTAGCCACTTTTTAACCTGAATGTACAAATTATTATTAAAACAACAACAATTCTCCAGTATCAAAATTCACATTGGGATACAAAATCAATATTGCATTGAATTGAGGCGAAATGCAATGGGGGACGCTTAGTATCGGGATAACAAAGGCGGTCTGACAGCTTATGATAGATTTGGCAGATGCTCTCGTCAGATCCCGTGCCAAGATGCGCGCGCGCTGCCACTGAGCCGCGCTGATACCGCCGAGGGTATCCAGTTAAAGATGTGTTTGGTATTCTATATATATAATCTATATTGCATGCTCATCTCGTTGGTGACGTCATATATCCGGGGTTCGATCCCCGAGGCGGTCCAATAGTATTGAGATTTCCTATCAAGCCATTTACTGTTCCAGGAGTTTGGAACTTGGCTATGATTCGCCCCTGTACCTCGAAGAGCACGTATAGCTGGCCTGGTCACTTTCAGGTTTTGTCGAAGCTGTCGTACTATCGGACAGCGAGGGCATAGAAAGTGCAACTGTGTTACTATAAAGACCACCGTGACTGAAATCTGTTAGAGAACCTGTATATTGGAAATATAATGCATGATCTTTTGGATCTCTCGAAAAGAGAAGCGCTAAGATCTAAGACTACCCTAAGAATAAGATTATTACTGTCAACGCTTCCTATTAAGATACATACAAGTTACAACCTGTGCAAACGTTACTGTTCAGACATTACGTCCGGTAAAGACGAAGTTCCCGCTTTCTAACGTCCGGACGGACCGTCAACATCGAGGCGCCCTTAGTCCGACTGTTTGCTTCTCTGAGCTCTAGGGCTCAAATTCACTCTTTTCAGAGCATCACTCCTGGGCTGGCCACACGCCCAGTTACGCTACTACAACACAAAAAATACCTGTTTCTGTATGTTAAAAAAAACTCCGGACTTGTACTGCGAATTCTTTAACAATAAACAAACGAGATAGGTGGGTTTTTCTTGCAGTAAACCTACATCCAATATATTATGTAGATTAGAACAATTACTCTTAAGTTACTAAGTTTATAATCATAAAGAAATTCGAACAAACAAAGCTATGTCTTATCCGCTTATTCTAGAAGGTAATCTTGTAGTAAGTAGAGTGAAGGTGACGGCAATCGCTGAGCCGGCGATACTTTTATTCTCGATTAATCCTTTAGACCCTGAGTTTCAAGAGACAGGTGCATTGTCATTGACAAGTAACCGATACTAAGTAGCACTGCTAAGGCGTCTTAGGTATTACAAGGAAATACTGAGTATACCTTAAAGCTTAGTGCACACCTCTCAGCACGGCTAGCATGGGCGCGAGACAATTATATCCCCGGGAAAGGATATAAATGAATCTTCTCCCACAGCTTTATCAACTCTTAGAGCACTGGCACACAAGTGGAAATAATATCCAAACGATATATGTGTATTAATAAACAGGGGTAAACTTCTATTCCATGTTCCAGTGATTTAGCAGGTGGGCATGCTAATCATATCCCGTGTCAGGGATATAATCGGGGGATATAATGTTTATCTCTTGCCCGCGCTAGCCCTGCTGGTACTTAAGAAGTCCTGGATTTGATTCCAAATAGTAAACGTTTTAGATTTTGAAATGTTAGGCATCGTATTATGTACTGTAGCATAGTTTATACACATGCTAGGCTAGGCAGGAGGCATAAGAGACCGGGGAATAGGAGAGGTTTACCCCCATTTATTATACCTTATCTTCATATCAAGTATCAACCTATCGCAGGGCACGGATCTCCTCCCACAGCGAGAAGGGCTTAGGCCGTAGTCCACCACACTGGCTTGGTTTTGGTTGACTCCGCACGCCTTTGAGAACATTATGGAGAACTCTCCGGCATGCAGGTTTCCTCGCGACTTTTCTTCGCCGTTGAAGAAAGTCACCAAACAGATCCTCAGCAATGTCCTTTTGTTTTTAATACTAAACTGTACTTCTTTACAATGTTACTTAACAATTATTCATTGTAAAGTCAACATCTCCTGAGGATGCTCCTGTTGCGAAACATGCGTAGAGGGTACATTGCCGAGTATAGCAAATTAAGCTTAATTTTCACAACACGCGAAATCATTTATTATCTGCCTTTTACTACGGTTGAGTCAAAAAACATACAAACCTATCACGGCTGGTCAAAGGCCTCTCCAGATGGAGGGGTTTGCCCATAATCACTACGATGGACAGACGCGTAATAATAGTGGTAGCAAGGAGGACGCTGCTGTCCGTTGTCTTCAAAGAGGAGAGGAGGGACAACTGCGTTCTATTCTGACGTCACTACACTGCGTAAATCACCCATATCTCTATAATGAAACCCAGACCACACAAGTTTTAAAAGCGTAATGCCATTAGTGCGCTGTCTTAGCAGGTATTCCATGATATGCGATATGTCTTTTTAGCCTTCCGGGTAGGTATGGGGACTTAGGACTTATCTTGCAAAGGTCTTGCACTCTTACGGGGCTAATCTCTATTAATGTTGTAAATGCGAAAGTGCGTTTGTTGGTCTGTCCTTATTAAGAAGCTACTTTAACATTTAAAACCTAAGAAGTTCGCGAGCTAAAAGTACCAGTAAAAAAAACCGACTTATACTCATACTCCGAAACTAAAATGCAAAAAAATACTGTGATACGAGTGTAACCAACTTCTGTTTTTACCGGTGTAGGTAATAACGAGTACTTTAATCATAGAGTACATATATTGTATGCATCATTAATACTTTTCTCAGCACACGCCAAATAATGAACTTTAAAGGCGAAAATTTGCTACTTTGGGTTTCATTATTGTTGATTTTTAATAACAACTCGACCGATTTTGTAAAATTTAAATGGGACCACCTGAAAAGTAACATACAATAAAAAAAGATTCCGACGAATTGAGAATCTCCACCTGTTTGAAGTCGGTAATGTTTGTATAAGATCCTTTATTGAAACTTATTAAAAATACTCCTCTATATATAAGCTAAGTATTTTCTATATACACTCTTAAATACATTTGTTTAAAAATGACTTACATTTAAAATCGCAGCAAGATGCTGAATGAATACATATCCCTATCCCTACTTCCGTACTATCCCTATCCCTACTAATATTATAAATGTCAATGTAAGTTTGTTTGTTACGCTTTCACGCAAAAACTACCTAACCGATCCTATAAAACTTTGTACAAATATTCTTGGAAGTGTTAAAAGTAATATAGCATACTTTTTATTCCGACATTAAGCTCGGTTCCTTTGGAAGAGGGGATGAGTGTTTGACGATCTTACACCATAACTCCGACAAATTATGACCGATTTAAATAATTATTTTTGTACTACAGTACTGTTTTGTACTACATTTAAATAATTATTTTGGACAGCAGCTAACGCCTCATTTGAGGCTTAGGGATACTGAATACTTTATTTTTTATTTGATCTACAACGAAATATTATATTTAGTAGCCACATCAAAAAACAAAATTAAACGCAGACGAAGTCGTGGGCAACAGCTAGTACATTTATAAGTCTAATAATTATTATAATATTAAAACTAAACTTAATAACTATGCTCGGCTGATTTGTGGCAAATTTTTTTGTCCTTCCTACACGCCCTAATTGAGCAACCAATCAATTTGATTTTTGGCATAGAGTTAGTCGAAAGGTGGAGAGAACATAGGCTATCCCAGGAAAACAAACGTTCCCCATTGGATTGACAAAACCATTATAAACACAAACGAAGAAAGCGGGCAACAGAGTATTTAACTTGCAACAAGAACAGTAACTGAAATATTCAAAATATTTGTATTGCAGAAACAAACAGCCACTATTTATAGATCAAAAGACGAAAACTGATTCACAGATCTTTTTTGCCACATGTCACTTAAATATTATTATTATTTCAATTATGTTATAGCTCAAATTTGCCTACAATTCTTTCACTCGGGCTTTTGACAGCACTTGTAAAACAAATATTGAAGTACAGGATATGTGACTCCAAAACGAGTGACAAGAGGTCCATTTTACTTTGGTGAGTAAAATGTAGAGGATTGGATAAAAGCAGGCTACTTTGCGGAATTCAATAATATATTATGAAAATTACCTAAGCTTAATTTGCTATACTCCGCGAAAAGCAGGTAAGTCATTATTTAGGCGCATGTATTTGGTAAAACAAACATGTAATTGTACCAAATGTAAGCGATTTCTCGTCGGAGGAAGTACATCGCAGATTTCATTAATCGAGCTTCTGCTGAATGTTTACAATAATCTCATATCATAGCGCGTTATTCAAAATAAATGCTTAAAATCCTCTACCATTTCCAAACTTCCAAAATATTATCGTTTATTCAAATAAATAACATCATTACTCCGTTTGAACTTGGACGGATAATGAGCAATATGAAATATATATTTGAAGTTTGTTTGTTTGTATTTTAAAATATCTTTATTAATTAAATAATTGTATTACAGTTCATATCCTGGTGATTAGCCTAGGTTGAACAAATCAATAATATACTACTTACAGTTTAGCAGGTTACAACACCTTTTTAAAACTTTACAGAATATAAACTAAACATTTTTAACAACTTGTTGAGCCACATAACAGATGATAATAACTTGTTTTACGTAGAACTTAGTACAGACGTACATTTATTAATAAAAATTAAATGCATTTAACTGTTAAAGATATTAATCCTATATTTTTAAATTTAAAAAATATATTTGAAGTATTTGCATACTAACTGGATTCAGTTAACTGATTGCGATAAACTTTAAGGTAAGATTTGAATTGCATTTTCTGTATTAACCCAGCAATAAAATTTATATAAATCTTGCAACTTTAAAAAAACACAACTTATTTGTTAAGACCCGGTTAAGCTGCGGGCCGGGTTTATGGAATAGTCATCATCATCATATCAACTCATTCCCGGCCCACTAATGGGCACGGGTCTCCTCCCACAATGAGAAGGGGCTAAGGACGTAGTCCACCACGCTGGCCCAGTGCGGATTGGAGGACTTCAAACACCTTCGAGAACATTATGGAGAGTAATTTTCTTGAAGATACTATAATATGATTCCCAATGTTTTTTTGGACCAACCAATGCATAAATTTAAACTATGTGTTAAAACACATTTAATAAATCGTTACTATATGATTGATGAATTTGTTATCGACAAGGCTGCTTGAAAGTAAGCTCCGTTCTCATCTCTCACAAGATAGAAAATTTTAAAGATTGTAAACTGTAAAATGGTATTGAAAAAAATCAATCTCTGAGTTTCTTGCCAGCTGTAAAATCTGTATTTCAAACCGGTGGTAGAGTCACTACAAACAGAGAGACTTGACGTTTCAAAAGTGCTTATATTAGGCATACTTGAAATAAATGAATTTTGAAACCTTCATTGCATTATTGTAAACTACACAAAGCAGCATGTCGTGGTTTTAATGTCTACGAGTACTAACTATTCTACAAGATTCTTCTAAATTAATTAATTCTGCTGCCAGTACCGAGCAGGTCAAGAAGTGCAAATATGAAAACTTCATAGCAATTTCATTTTTGTGCCTTTTGGAGTAGAGTCTTTGGGACCGTAGGGATCGGGGGCTTGAGCTCTTTTCAAAGAATAATTTGTCAAAAAAGAGTCTACCGGTGATCCAGTAACTGCCAGCTCTAGGATCACAACTGCCAACTCCAGGCAGTTGTGATCCTAGAGCCACCTTTGGCCAAAAATTTAGTTTGGCCATTCAAAGAGGCAATGCAGCCAGCGTCCTTAGGCCTGCAGTGATTTCGAAGACGTTTTAGATTTTATTTAGTTTTTGTACATAGGTTATTTTAGGTTATTTTTGTTTCTTAAAATATTTGAAGTGCATTATGTATACCTAGATTGCATTATATAACTATCTAATAAACACAAAATATATTACGTAATAAAAATAGATTTAATATTTTTGATTAACGAGTTAGCAATAAAAAAACTATTGTAAAAGTTCACATAAAAATATGGAAAATTTATCGAAACTGCATTTTGCAATGAATACGCAAAATTCATACGATTGCCCAGTGTAGCGGAAATCTATATGACGGCATAAATCTTCAATTTCACAATTATATCTATTTTATTTCTTCGGACTCCTGAATATCTAAAGTATCCTTTGTTATGTAATTTCACAAAACGTCAATGTGGCATACATTTAATGAAATACATGAAATTAAGATGTTATATCAAGTCCTTAGCGGCCCATTACAGGACACTGTTACTCTTACGGTGAGAACGGTGGCAACCGTAGTCCATCACGTGGAAAAGTGAGGAAAGATAGACTTAACAAGCCTTTGAGAAATAAAGTTTACTCCTAGGCAGGTCTCCTCAAGAAGTTTTCCTCACCGTATTTTTTTTTCTATTTAGTTCACAAAACTGGCAATCAACTGCTTACGTACTCTAATATAAACTATTGTCCTATTTAGCATAAGTGTTTACAATTGTGCCTTCTCGATGCACATCAAGATGAACATAGCATGCAAATCCGCTGGGTACATACGGCTGCCGGAAACAGCTAAAGAATAATTAAAAATGTTAAATAATAAAAACAAAAAAAAAATATTGTCAAAATAAAAATACTTAAACAATTAACTATTTCTTACCTTAATCTTATAACGTGCTTAACACCGTTAAATCAATGATATTTAAAAAGCGCTTATGACTATAAAAGCTAATAGGTACTTTTAAAGTAGTCGAGTAGAAACGGTATGTATAATTTTAAACGTTTTGTTTATTTATTTATTTATTCTAGACTTGACAAAATAATTTAGGAAGCACGAACGATTGCCAAATTGTAAAGTCCTGTTCTTATACACTTCAAGTAAAAGACTTTTAATGTCTGTCAAGTAAGTAGGTACGGAAGACATTTTGTAGCGCAATTAAATTTTGTGATTCCTATTTTATTTTTGAAGGTAAGGAAGATAAAACCCTGTCGAAATAGGTACGTTAGAGTTAAAGTACTAAATATACTTTAAAAGCAAGTTTAAAATCGTTTAAAGTCTTCATTATCACATCAACCCACTACCGGCCCACTACAAAGCACGGGTACACAATGAGAAAGGGTTAGGGCTGTAGTCCACCACATTGGCCTAGCGCGGATTGGTGGACTCCATAGACCTTTGAGAACATTATGTAGATGTCTCTGGAATTGCTCACGATGTTTTCCTTCACCGTTGAAGCAAGTGATATTTCAACTACTTAAAACGCACTTAACTTAGAAATGTTACGTGCGTGCTGGGATTCGAACTTGGCGCCCGGAAAGTGAAGTCGAGCTCCTACCCAATGCGCTAATGTTATTTTTATAATAAAACTGAAATTGCCATAGTCTTCGTCTTTAAGATGCTCTAAAGGTCAGTTTTACAAAAAGACGTGGCATTTATTGTATTTTCCTTTTAATCATTTTTATTTTCGTCCTTCGGAAAAACGGAAATACCACGCGGTTAAAGTTGTTGGCGGATTTTTTCTTTGTAGTCTACAAAATCGTATAATATATTTCTATTGCTACAATTTTTTTTTAACAAAGCATATACATCTGAACGAAAGAATAACCGAATCACATATTTTTCACTCATAAGGACGGCTCATCGGTTCTTCCACCAATATTAGAAAGTGGCTATTAAATAACAATAAATAAATAAATATACTACGACAAGACACACATCGCTATCTAGTATCTAGTTGGTTGTGTTATGGGTACTAAGATAGCTGTTGAACATTTTTATTACACATAAATATTTATAATATACATATAAACACCCAGATACTAAATACATTCATGTTCATCACACAAACATTTTGCCAGTTTTGGAAATCGAACTCACGGCCTTGGACGCGGAAAGCAGGGTCACTGCCCACTGCGCCACTCGGCTGTCGAAACTGGCTATTATAAAAGAAGAAAAAATAAAACTGTACATAAGTGTGTTTTACATAAAAAAAAATTTAATCGTGAATCTATTATCACTCGTCAATTAGGCGCTACACTAAATCTTGAATGATGTAAGACTGCTACAGTAAAATATATGAACCGAAGGTCATAGGGCCAATTGAGTTAAATTAGCTACGAGTACAGGTTTAGTATGTAAACATGGTAGATATACAAACTTAAAGTGCTCGATCTATATTCATGTACAAATAAATAAAATTGAAGTGTATGTCTGTGATTTAGAAAGAACTGGCTCTTATTAAACTCATTTATTTGAAGGTTTTCTTGGTAGTACAATGATGCTAATTTAGTACAAAAGTCTTTAAGCTTAATTAAGTCCCAAAGTATTATCATGATAAGAAAAAGTACTATCCTAGCCTACTAAGAGTAGGTCATTCTCGGATGTGCGATTTAGTGTACCTACACTATATTTATTCACTATCTTTTCTTGAAATAAAAACAAACATAGTGAAAAGAGATTGTCTATATGTAAGTGTGTTTTTATTACTTTCTTAATAATTGGAAAATAAACTACTCTTAAGCACCAAAGAGATTATGAGACAATTAATAAGAACAAATAGACTTTAAGAAAAAGTGCTTTCATACCCTAGTACGAGTAGTGTACACTCCATTATATCACAATCTCTTCATAACTTTTTTGTGAAAGGTATGTTTTGAAAAAAAACGATAAGAAATTATCTTTATGTGCGTATGTTTTTATTATTTTCTTAAATAAACTAAACTTAAAAGTACCACAAAGATTATAAGACAAATAAGAATAATAGACTTTAGTTAAGCGATTTGTGTACTACTAAATTGGTAGAATATAAAGCTCGGAAACCCCTCCACTTTACGCGTGTGTACGAGTGTGAGTGAGTACGAGGCGACTAAGGGAATATAATGGAGAACGGGCAGTAGCGTCGTCTGTGCTACTACTAACATATACTGTGGTACCCAGACAAGTCGACAAGGCTAAGGGTTCGAAGAAAACCTAATGCAAATAAATAAATAATAAATAAATATACTACGACAATATAGACATCGCCATCTAGCCCCAAAGTAAGCGTAGCTTGTGTTATGGGTACTAAGATGACTGATTAATAATTTAATGAATAATATACATAAAAAGTTATAATACACCCAGACACTGAAAAATATTCATGTTCATGACATAAACATTTTTCCAGTTGAGGGAATCGAACCCACGGCCTTTAGACCCAGAAAGCAGGGTCACCGCCCATTGCGCCAATCAACCGTCAAAAAAATTAAACAACTATGTAATTAAAAGAGACGGAAAAGTGCATTACTTCTTACTCTTCTTTACTCTACTCTCGGAAAGTTAGCAGTTTATGCGGGATTAAAAAAAAAGGAAGAACTCTGGCGGAGTCGCCGGTACTATCTAGTAGATACTAAATAGGCATAAATAACATAGTGTTGCCATTCCCAAATTCCTAACCCACGCATTTTCTAATAATTTTAAATTACAATGTGAGATGGTGATAACAAAAAAAGCCCGACTAAGTTTGTTGTGGGCTTCTTCTTAGACCGGGATGCGTTTGGAACCCTAGCTTTAGTTTTAAGTTTACGAATATGGTTATCGCCATCGTCTCACTACCGTGTAATTCTCATGTACGCATCAAAAGTGCTAAATATGGGCCTACTTGAATAAAGGTATTTTTGACTTTGACCGTCGCAAGGTTGCCTATCAAGCTGTATTCTACAAGATACATTTCGGAGAGTGTGCTCAGGAGCTATTTGATTTAGTTAAACCATCTACCATCGAACTGGGAGGCACCGAAAGAATATGCACCGCTACGTAGTTGAAATACCATCAACACGTACAAACAACACGTAAACGCTTTACTTCTTCTATACTAAATATATAATTTAAACAAAAATAAACATGCAATTATTTATTTTATTGTCTCAGACTTTTTCGACTGTGTGTTGCATGTCGCGTGACGGTCGGTCGCGGAGTAGGGTTAAAGTGGCAGGCACCCGTCAGGGCAGCCGAGACCAATATGGCGGCGCCTATAGTTCGCATCAGCTGACCGTGTAGTGTATAGACTATCACTCATTTGTGTCAGTGCTCCATAACATTTATAAACTGTGAAATGATGAAGATGGAATTGATAATAGAATGATTGAAAAACGGATCAAAATGACTTAACTAATATAAATACTGTGTTCAGTGTGTTAATATGTGTATAAAATTAAGATTGATGAATTGATTTTTATACCCTTAATGGAATTATATCTCGATTTTTTTTAGGTTAAATGTCTATAATGTGAATAAAAGTTTCACTTTTAACGTGGATTCATAAAACCACGCAATCCTTTTTTTTTAAATTGTATGCAGACGAAATTACGGGCATCAGCTCGTTTGTAATACTTTAAAACATTATCGAAAGCGCTTGCTTCAATTGGCCCGCGAAGGTTGGCCCGACACTAAACAGTTGCTGCACGAACTGGTAATGGCAACATTATTTCATTTATCAATTAAATCTGTATTTCTCCCGCCCAATACATAAAACAGACGCTTTATTGTACACTTGCTAGTTTATGTTAAAAAATCTCCAACTCTATATGCGTAAGTGGAATCGTAACTATCTGAATTTTGACGGCCGACTGGCGCAGTGGGAACCGACCCTGCTTTTTGAGTCCATGGCCGTGGGTTCGATTCCCACAATTAGAACATGTTTGTGTTATGAACATGAATGTTTTTAGTGTCTGGGTGTTTATCAGTATATTATAAGTACTTATGTATATTATTCATAAAAAAAATTCATCAGTCATCTTAGTACCCAAAACACAACCTACGCTTACTTTGGGGCTAGAGCGATGTGTGTATTGTCGTAGTACATTTAATTAATACTAGCTGTTGCCCGCGACTTCGTCTGTGTTTGATTTTGTTTTTCATTTGGCATTAAATTTAGTTGCAGTTCTAAAAAAAAAATTAAGTATTCCGTATCGCTAAGCCTAATGAGGGGTTTGCTGCTGTCCGCTGAGGAGCTCTGTTCTCTATCTCCAACCACAGTTTGGGCAAAATTAAACAAATATTATAACCTATATAGTAAAAAATAATTATTTAAATCGGTTATAATTTGTCGGAGTTATAGTGTAAAATAGTCAAACACTTTCAACCCCTCTCCCAAAGAACTGAGCTTAATGTCGGGATAAAAAGTATCCTATATTACTTCTAACACTTCCAAGAATATGTGAAAAGTTTCATGAGGATCGGTTAAGTAGTTTTTGCGTGAAAGCGTAACCAACAAACTAACATTCACATTTATAATATTAGTAGGGATAGGGATTATTTTCGGTACTAAGTGCGTTTCAATTGCTATAACGTTGAAAGAAAATATAGTGTGAGGGTTTCCTTTAGACAACTTTATGGCTAACTCTCCAAAAAAGTGCTCAAAAGCGTGCGTAGTCTACCAATTCAAGAGAGGATATCCATGCCCTATGGTAGGCCGGTAATGAGTTGATGAGCTGGTGATTTAACGGCTCACTACAGGGCACGGGTCCCCTCGCACAATGAGAAGGGGTTGAGACCGTAGTCCAAAACGCTGGTCAGTGCGGATTGGTGGAGACCTTTGAGAACACTATGGAGAATTCTCAGGCATACAAGTTTCTTCACGATATTTTCTTTCACTGTTGAAGCAAATGATATTTTTATGGCTTGAAACGCACAAAACTCAAAAAAACGTAGAAGTGCGTGTTGAGATTCGAACCCGGCCCCCCAAAACGGAAATCGAAGTCCTGCCCACTGGGACACACATATCTAGGAATTAGACAAGAGGTTACACATACGAACCGAACGCGAAAAAACGCATAAAGATTTTCCCAGTAGTTTAAGAGAAGTGTCAAAAAATATGAAGCGACTAACGGCAATCACATACCTTCCATCCGTCGCGGATAATAAAATGAAAAGAGCAACATTCGCATACATTCCTCATTTTAATAGACGTGAATTAAGGATAGTAAAAGCTTTACTCCAATAGCAGATGATAAAGCATGCTTTAAAAACACAATTAACATTCCGGAATACAGGCCAAGGGCGGCGAAAACAGTCGAGTTGTATCTTTTAACAAATAACAAAAGCGTGTAACGATTATTAAATTAATAATTTTTCGGCTGTCAGCCGTTCGGCCGAGTTGGCAGCGCCGAGTGGCTCTTTAATTAGCACGCGTTATTCATTCACAAAATTCGTCACTACGCCTAATAGAGGCGTGGTGGGTGTATGTGGAGCCACGATCTTATTGTTCAAGCGACGGTTTAGTGCGGAGCGATGAGAAAGAAGAATAAATGTAGATAAGCTACACTATAATGTTGTCTTTTTCTAATATTTATAAAAATACAGTACTATGGTACCTTTTTTATATATTTTAAAAGTTATAATCATCCATAATTATCGTGTTAGAGTTAGCGGCCCTGCCGTACTAATTAGATGTAAATATAAAAATAAAAACCCTTTGCAGCATGTCACCACAAAAAAGTTTGACAAATAAAAATAAGTTGTAATAAATAGTTATTAAGTACAAGTTATTTGTAAATTCATTGCTACTCGATGCAATTAATGGCTTGCCTTTCTGTGATTTTGCAATAAGTGCTTATTTAAAAGAAGGAGAAACACTTTATTGCCCACAAAACGTAAATTAATACATATTATAACACAAAATAACAAAAAAAAGAAATATATTAAAAAATAAGGCATACAAAGACAGCCAGCAAATCTGCCTCGTTGCATGGTTAGCATTTTCGACTACGGAATACGAGGTCTTGTAGTCAGTTCGGGGTGGGCCAAAGAATTTTAGGAATTGAGTATTTGTTCGACTGAAGCTCCTACTGACAAATAGTCCCGCATAGCGATATAGCCTTCTGTTACGTTCTAATAGTCTTTTTAGTGTAATAGTATAATCTAATAGTGTTTCTTTTTTCTCTTTATTGTACAACCAGAAATCAGCTTAAAAAAAGGCGAATTAGCTGGTAGAGAATGTTAATGCTCAAACATTCTCTACCAGCTAATCTTGGAACGTGCGAGAATAGCTTATAACTGAATACAACTTAAATTATACTTCAAATTAACGTAAAAAAAAGCATGTGCCGAAGAAAGTAAAAAACTAAGTTGTAGTGTAAAGAAGATAAAATGTCTGCGGTCGCGCCGATTGCCGCTTCGCCAAAAGCTGTGGCCAACATTCTCTACCAGCTAATCTTCGAACGTGCGAGAATAGCTTATAACTGAATACAACTTAAATTATACTTCAAATTAACGTAAAAAAAAAGCATGTGCCGAAGAAAGTAAAAAACTAAGTTGTAGTGTAAAGAAGATAAAATGTCTGCGGTCGCGCCGATTGCCGCTTCGCCAAAAGCTGTGGCCCACGCATACAGTCCGGCCGGTAAATTGTTTTCGATACATTTGCCACAAATACTTGTCACGATTTGTTAAAATTTTAAGCTTTTGTAAAACGAAACGCTTACAGAAAAATCCAATTGTAACAAAATGATCACATAGACAATGAAAAGTTTGGGTATGAATTGTTCTAACTACATAGATATTTAGTTTAAAACGAAAATAAAAATTAATTAATAAAATATATGTTACGGGTACTAAGATGACTGATGAATATTTTAATCAATAATATACATAAATACTTATAATAAACAGATGTACACCCTGACACTGAAAAACATGTATATTCATTACGCAAACAAACGTGGGAAACGAACCTTGCTCCGAAAGCAGGGTCGTTGCCCACTTCGCCAATCGGATGGGATGGGATATCAAAACTTCTGACAGGTGGTTTTCTTAACAGAAAGCTTCGGCCGTGGCTCGTTACCATCCTACCGGTAAAGATGTACCACGAAGTGATTCAGCGTTCCTACTCCGTAGAAACTCCGTAAAAGATCCGAGAAAGAAAGGTGCATTCACATTAAACGAACAAAGAGCCAGAGTGAGAGCATTCATTTTTAATAAAATTTAATTTAAAATGAACGAAACGATTTTATAGAATGAAAAAATGCAAAGATAAAATAGTAAATGGTAAAGAAGCATATTTACTTCAAATCGACTAAATATAGTTAGTTATATTTCATATAAATGTTCATAAGAATTCATAATTCATTTTGATTTTATTGTACTTTAACTTTTTTGGATCCTACAAATATCAGCAGAACAATCGACATTGTATTGTTTGCAGATGATACATCTCTAATTTTTAAGACCGACAGGAGTAAAGATACTCTGACGATGTAAACCGTGCTTTGTTGCATGTGTCGCTCAGGTTTACAGTCAACAACTTACTTTTAAATGCAAAAAATTACAAAGTGCGAATTATCTTACCAAATGTACAGAAAATTTATAAAAGTATAAATTAGCTAAAAATGGAGATTAGCTAAAAATGGACACCTCCACCGTTTTCTGGGCATGACCTTGGTAATAAGCTACAGTGGGGTGCCCATATAGATAACTTACATGAAACGGTCATAAATTATTAGTGTCATCTGCATATCGTCTGGGAAAGGTCCAGAAGTCATTTGCGGGATTGAGTATACGCTTTTATAATATGATTCCTGAGGTAATTTTGGACCTACCAATACATAAGTTTAAAGAATATATTAAAACACATTTATACCAGCGAGGTTACTATACCATTGATCCGGCGCCGCTTTCATCTCTCACAAGATAATAAAAGGAATGTTAAACTGTAAAATGTAAAAAGCACTTTTGAAACGTCAAGTATGTTTGTTTGTAGTGACTCTACCACCGGTTCGAAAGGCAGTTTCTACCGGGGAGAAGCTGGAAAGAAACTTAGCAGCTGCTCTTTTCCAATATCATTTTAAAATCATTGTTTTATCTTATATGAGATGAAAGCGGAGCGGCTTGCTTCCAAGCAACCTTGTCATTAAGAAAGTCTTGATGACTTTCGATGTTTTAAATGTGTTTTGATAGATTCTTTAAACTTATATAAAGGTACGGTCATGTTATAAACCTATGCATTTCTACAATTGGTCGGTTAATGAAATAGGAATTGAAATGAGTTATGTTAAGGACTTAATGCATTATCAAGTTAACTCTGAGAGTACGCTTTGCTCGGACCAAAATACAATGTACTAAAAATGCACCAGATTACAAGTGATACATTGTACCTACAAATTACTATTCCAGAAGAGGTGATTACCCTCCATTCTCTAAAGCACAGACTAAATAAGACCTTGAATCTACCGGAATAAAGTTCATTTTCGAGTTTAATGTTACAAATTAAATTATTATGTATTATGGTTTAGCATAAATTGTGTAATTTCCTTTGGTGAAATAATTAGTTTGCGTTCTTCTCGTTTGGTACGTGTAATGGGATTGTAAATATAACTGCTGGAGCTGAAAATGTTGCTAAGGACTGTTTCGAGGTATGATACCCTAGTAGGTATAGCCAACTCTAGGTTTGTAACTTTGAAAGTACAAATAAAAAAGGATCAGTTAAATGCGAGTTGATAGGTGTTCATAGCCCTGTGGGTAGGATTTCGACTTCACTTACAGTGGCCGAGTTCGAATCCCAGTTACCAGTAAATTTTTTTAAGTTATACAATTAGAATAATACTGCTTCAACGGTGAAGAAAACATGAGGAAACCTGCATGTCTGAGAGTTGTCCATAATGTTTGAACGCTTCATAAATGCCTGTGAATACAGAATACTTGACGCCCAGCGAAGCGTAAGTAAGAACCCACGAACCCACATTGGGACAGCGTGGTGGGTCTCTTAAACGAACTCTCCTCGAGGCGAGGTCTGTGCCCAGCAGCGGGGCGTTAATAGGCTGCGGATGATGATGATAATGAAGCCTAATTTATAGGTTTTCGTTATCACCTTGTAGTCTGGGAGCGGACCCCTAAAATTTTGAAATGTCATACGTTATGCACATCAAGAAAACTATACAAGAAAGTTTTATTTGCAGTGGAATTTGTTTTGCTGCGGTAAAGCCTGTCTCACAGAAAGACTAAAACAGCGCGAGGTCAGAACTTGTGAGTTAATTCACCCTCGATATTTGTCTCATTTTATTTAATAATAAATAAATATACAACGACAATACACACATTGCCATTTAGCCCCAAAATAGGTCAGCACAGCTTATGATATGGGTACTAAGTTAGCTGATGAATATACAGATAAACATCCAGACACTGAGAAACATTCAGGTTCATCACAAAAACATTTTCCAGCTGTGGGAATCGAAACCACGGCCTTGGACTCAGAGAGCAGGGTGCCCACTGCGCCAATCGGCTGTTCGTGATCAATTTATAGTGACTATCGATGAAGCAACGCCGTCTGCGTAATATTCCTTACATCCCGTGAGATTAAGAAGTTTACCCGTGGAGCTTTGTCTACTCTTTGTACGGTTTTACCTGGATCTTCTCTGGTGAAGGTTAGAAGCATATAAAAGTCAAAATACCACATTCATGGATACTGCTCCCGGGCGCAGCAGCGAGTGCTGTGGTTTCACGTTGGAGAGAAAATTCAGAAATTATAAATTCACAAATTGCCCCTGCCGGAAATCGAACCTGGGACCTCCTACTTAAATTCACAACGCTCACCGCTGCACCAGGGTGGTTGTTAAATAGAATGCCGTAGTATCCATAGAATACCGTGTTAGAACCGATCAAACCAAACCGATTTAAATTATTCCTCTACTAGCTGTTGCCCGCGACTTCGTCTGCGTTTGATTTTGTTTTTTGATGTGACATTTAATTTAGTTGTAGTTCTAAAATAATTTAAAGTATTCAGTATCGCTAAACCTTAAATGAGGGGTTCGCTGCTGTCCACTGAGGAGTTATGTCCTCTATCTCCAACCACATTCATCAGATCTACACAACCTCTATAGTACAAAATAATTATTTAAATTGGTTATAATTTGTCGGAGTTATGGTGTAAAATTGTCAAACACTTTCATCCCCTCTCCCAAAGGAACCGACCTTAATGTCGGGATAAAAAGTATCCTATATTACTTCTAACACTTCCAAGAATATCTGTAAAAAGTTTCATGAGGATCGGTTAAGTAGTTTTCGCGTGAAAGCGTAACAAACAAACTTACATTGACATTTATAATATTAGTAGGTATAGGGTTTTATGACTAAAATAGTATTTGGGAATAAATCACTATTAAAAGCACAAGTAGTGGTGGACTTTAGAATACACTGTGGCGAAGCGCCAAACTGCCGTGCAGCCTTAAAACGAATACCGCAAAAAGTTGTTAAGTCCACCTCTACGAAACTTTTGGCACACAGGCTAACTTGGGGGCAATAGGGGTGGCCTCTCTGCTGTTACAAATAAGTAGGTAGTCTTAACCTACCGATTTTCTTATTAGATATACTCGTACTTAGGTCTTGATTGATCAAGATTTGAGACATTTTAATCTATATAATACTAGCTGTTGCCCGCGACTTCGTCTGCGTTTGATTTTGTTTGTTGATGTGGCATTAAATTTAATTGTAGTTCTAAAAAAAGTATTCCGTATCGCTAAGCCTTACAGAATTCTTTTTTTAGAACGCAAAAATCAAACGCAGACGAAGTCGCGGGCAACAGCTAGTTTATAATATTAGTAATCGGTGGAGGGAAATTTGAAAACATTTTTGTTTTACACTACAAGTTAGCCCTGGACTGCAATCTCACCTGGTGGTAACCGATGATACAGTCTAAGATGGTAGCAGGTTAACTATTAGGGAGTATGGTAGTCATACCCCTAATTGGTTTCTTTTCAAAAATCTAAAAAATTTGAAAATTCAAAATTGTATTCATGTAGGCATCACAGGCACTTATACTATATATTACCGGAACACTAAATCGCTTAGCGGCACGTCTTTGTACCGAAAATGCACACGGTATGCCGACAATATAAAGTAGTGATAAACACTGGGAGGTATTTTTGCATCGTTCGAGTCCATGAAGGACTGGAGTGTATCGATAAGGCAGTTGTATTTATATCAAAATACCCAACAATTCCATGTCATGGTTATAAATCAAATGTTTAATTATTTACCCACTTTATAAAATTACTGTAATAGTAGAGAAAATCTCCAGCACGATTTATAACAGTACCTAACCTTAAGTTTTATAAGCTTCTAGTGCTGCAGATTTTCTCCATTTTATATCGTCTGCATACCCTGTGCATACCCTGTATGCATGCCACTGCGATCAACGCATCCAAAAACCTATAGATAGGTTTTATATAGTAGACCCCGGTAAATACCGAGAACGATACGTTAAAAAAAGAACACTGTTAAAATATTTTCATAGCCATTTTTTCATAAGGAGCCTACGAAATTTATCCTTTATTAAGCGGCCCTTATAAAATACGAGTGGCTTGGAACGCCACTTAGCGATGACGCATTATGGTGACCATGATGAGAGCCACAATTCACTTTAGACCCGAGTCTCCTTTGATTTTATAGAGGTTGCCGACAATGTCATAAAGATTGCCGCATTAAAGAGCGAAATTGTTTTTGCGTTAGACGCAAAAATTATAATTCTGATGTGGCTTAGCTAGTCATGTCACGTCGTGTCAACCAATCGACGTCCACTGATGGACATAGGTCTTTTCTAGAGAGTTCCACAATACACGGTCCTGGGCAGCTTGCCTCCAGCGGCTCCCAGCGACTCGCCTGATGTCATCTGTCCACCTCGTTGGGGGCCGACCTACGCTGCGCTTACCGGTGCGGGGACGCTATTCCAGCACCTTAAGACCCCAACGTCCATCGGTTCTCTGAGCTATGTGCCCTGCCCATTGCCACTTCAGCTTCGCGACTCGCTGAGCTATGTCGGTAACTCTAGTTCTTCTACGGATCTCCTCATTTCTGATTTGATCACGTAGAGATACTTCTAGCATAGCTCTCTCCATCGCCCGCTGAGTGACTCTGAATATATTGTTTTTTAAAGTTTGACAATCTCATTTTTTTGTAGTAGTGGAGCTTTTGACGTGACAACGTCTTATAATTCGATGGAGCCGGCTGCACGCACGAAAAAACATGACGTATGCGGCGTTACCTCGCTCTGAGGCGTTTCATTCAAGGCTTGAAGTGCAAGCAAGAGCGCGAAACGAGCGACAAAGAGGCACAGTCGACCTCCGCGTTCGAAATCTGTGTCTCTCCTACTTGAGTGAGCGATGCGTCCGCGTGGACAGCTTCTATACAATAATACATTTACATGTTTTCGGCAAGGATGAAGTGCAGTGAAAAGTGAATATGGTGTCAATTGTTTATAGCAACGATAACATCTGTCAAACAAATAAAATTAAAATTTTCTTTTGAAAAATGCAACCATTCCATCGGTATTTTCTTACGACGTTGTCACGTTAAACTATCGTCAGTAAGCCGACTTTACAGACAACCAATTTTTTGTGACAGAGCTCCTCCGGGGAAGTATCGCCTTATTTCTGCCGCTAAGAAGCATTGTTGCATTGCTGTGTTCCGGTCTGAAGGGCGTGGGTGCCGGTATAAAAACAGGCACATGAGGCTTAACACCTACGCCTTAAATTAATGGGAACCGGGAAGCAGGTCGCAGGACTTGCTCCTTGCATGCCCTATGAAATGTTGCTCTGTTTATAAGCGAGGATTTTCCATTTACCATAAGGTGGCCCATCTGCTTGGGCCATCAATTATTATGAATGAATGAATGAATGAATACACTACATAAACATACAGTAAAATTATAAGTAAAAATTTAACAAAAAGTATACAATTTGGCGGCCTTATCGCTACATAGCGATCTCTTCCAGGCAACCAAAGGCGTTAAAAACAGCTCAAGAAGATGTATAAGAAATAAATATTACTATTAGAATTATATATATATAAATATGCTATAGATTATAAATATTATTATTAGATATTACTATAAGAAATAAAACTTAATCATGATATTATGACACAGTTTGTTTTATTAATTACTAGCTGTTGCCCGCGACTTCGTCTACGTTTGATTTTGTTTTTTGATATGGCATTCAAATTGTAGTTCTAAAAAAATTAAAGAACTCAGTACCGCTAAGCCTTAAATGAGGGGTTTGCTGCTGTCCGCTGAGGAGTTATGTCCTCTATCTCCAACCACATTCATCAGATCTACACAGAGTTCGGGCAAAATTAAACACATATTATAACTCTATAGAACAAAAATAATTATTTAGGTATATCGGTTATAATTTGTCGGAGTTATGGTGTAAAATCGTCAAACAATTTCATCCCCTCTCCCAAAGGAAGCGAGCTTAGTGTCGGGATAAAAAGTATTCTATATTACTTCTTACACTTCCAAGAATATGTGTACAAAGTTTCATGAGGATCGGTTAAGTAGTTTTTGCGTGAAAGCGTAACAAACAAACTTACATTGACCTTTATAATATTAGTAGAGATAGGGATATTAGTAGGGATAGGGATAGGGATTGACGTATTTATGAAGCTTTTTTGCGTATTAATGAACTATTTGTACAGTGCTGTCAGTCAGTTATAATGTAATTCAATCATATCAAATCAGACGGAATCTAAATAATATTCCAGGTACATTTAAAAAAAATGTTTTGATCGCTATTCCGCTATTGTTGTTATGATTAAAATTTAAATTACAACTATGCAGTATTATTAACATGCTAGAGTTATAAATCTAACTGGTATGTGGAGAGTTAGCTAGCTTCGTCTGTTAAATTTAGCATATAGGTACTTCAGGTAACACAGTTGTATCATTTTTATATACGCCACGATTGATTAATATTACAACATATTAAAAGAATGTTGGAATCGCCATTGCTTACCGTGAAGTGGCTATAAACTCAAATCGTCCACATAAACTGTGTGTTAGAAAAAATATTGCCGAAATTAAATATTTTTTGAACTTTTTGACAGCTGGCAATCATGGTGTGATTCATGGTATTATGACAGACCCGATTTACCGTATTATTTACGTGTTTAACAAGCACTTTGAGCTATTCGGGTCAGTTCGCAGAAATGATACTAGTCACCTGTGCCGGTCCCGTTTTGTTACGACATCCACTTTGAAGTTTGAACACAAATAAAATATTTGATGACTCGGAAAGCATTCGACATTTTTAGTTTGGTTGGTAATTCTCTTCACGATTAGCAGCAAGTCTTTTTTTTTCACTCTGCAATATTTTCGCTCGTATTTCAATTTTTTCTTTGATGTTTAAATGATAGATATTTAATAAAATAATGGTGCGTCACTCAACGCTCGTGTATCATGATTATAACGTCGTTTAAAAATAAATTACATACCTACTTGTTTTATATTATATCATTTATTAAATTATATAAATAAAAACATCACTATAAAAAATTTAAACTAACTACTGCTTGTGTTATTATTATATTATACTATAGTTATAATAAAACTGTAACTGGAAGATTTCTGTACATTTAATATATTTTGAAAATTTTGACCGGGGGATGCTTTATAATCGATACTGAGTCCAAAACAGATTTTTATTTAATTTTTGTCTGTCTGTTTGTCTGTCCGAGCATCACGTAAAAACTACTGAACGGATTCAAATAAAATTTGGTGTAGTGGAAGCTGATATCCCGGGTCAACATATAGGCTACTTTTTATCCCGATAAACAATAAGCTTCTCCCGGGAAATGAGATGAAATTTTTTATCAATTTTACTTCATATCTCCGTTAAATTTGTACTGATTTTAATAATTCTTTTTTTATTAAAGTGTATACTATCAAGCATGTAGTGTGTAATTTTAATGAAGATCGGATAAATATTGTCGGAGATAAAGGATATAACTATTCATAGATAACAGCGAGTCGCAAAGCATATGGGACAGCGATCGAATGCATGCATATCGTCCTACTTATATTATAAATGCGAAAGTTTGTGAGTAAGGATGTATGGATGGATAGTTGTATGTATGTATGGATGGATGTATTGACATGTTTAAAGTAATCATTATTACCTACAAAAAAGTCTAAGAGGCTAAATGCCTAACTGTTAGGACACAATAACCGCTTTTTGTTATAATTGTTCAATCAAAACACGGGTACAAACGGTTAAGATGGTGACGTTCCTATCAGATCCAAGTAAATAATATTTTTTCTTTAAATTATTCAATTTGGACCTATCGTTTAGACGTTACTACGGGTATAGAAATGCTAAAAGATATTAAATCCGATAATAACCTACTTGATGCAGACGAAGTTGCGCGGGTTAGCTAGTTAAACAATAAACTTGTGCTCGAAAGCAGCAGCAGCAGATAAAGAGGTAAACCGCCGAATCCAATGCGGATGGGCAACGTTCGGGAAACTTCGTGACATCTATTCGTTCAAAATGCCTGAAGACCAAAGTCTTTGAACAGTGCGCGTTGCCAGTGATCACTTACGGATCAGAGTCGTGGTCACTTACTATGGGCCACATAAGAACGCTCAGAGTCACTCAGCGAGCGATGGAAAGAGCTATGTTAGGAGTATCTCTACCTGATCAAATCAGAAATGAGGAGATCCGTAGAAGAACTAAAGTGACCGACATAGCTCAACGAGTCGCGATGCTGAGGTGGCAATGGGCGGAGCACATAGCTCGGAGAACCGATGGACGTTGGGGTTCCAAGGTGTTGAACTGGCAACCCCGCACCGGTACAGCGTACGTCAATCCCCAACCAGGTGGACAGACGACATCAAGCGAGTCGCTAGACCCGATGGATACAAGCGGCCCAGAATCGTAGAATTTGGAACTCCCTACAAAAGACCTATGTCCAGCAGTGGACGTCTATCGGTTGATATGATGATGATGATGAAGAAGAAACTTGTGCTGTTAATAAATAAATAGTAGCTTAATTTGACAGAGCTCGTTCGGACAAGCACCATTATTATTTCTGCAGCAAAGCAGCATTGTTGCAATGCTGTGTTTCTTTTTGGAAGTAGTAACCGGTACGATAGGGTTATATACGACAATACACACATCGCCATCTTGTTCCAATGTAAGCGTGGCTTGTGTTATGGGTACTAAATAACTTCTGAATAATTTCATGAATAATGTATCTACATAAATAATTATAACATATAGATAAACACCCAGCACTGAAAAACATTAATGTTCATCACATATTTTTTTTCCAGTTCTGGGAATCGAACCCACGGCCTTGGACTCAGAAAGCAGGATCGCTGCAAACTGCGCCAATCGGCCGTCAAATATATATAATAAATAGAGTAACTATAGAGATCTGTAATTAACAATGTAAATTACATTTCATAAAAAACATCATAAAATTAACCGAGAAGAACGCGGACGTACAGAGGAACTGAAGTATGTAGAAAGTGCCCACTTAAGTGGTGCTGCTATACATCCCGGATAAAGCGAGCCAGGGCCTATTTATGACTATTCAAAGACCTGAATGGTTAACCCACTGCCAGATAATATTATGATTGTACTGTTACGTAGTCGGCGAAGAATTAAAAACAAAGAAATAGTCCATAGAGTATTTCTACACTAACTTGACCTGGCTGCGGTTTTAGTTGCACAGTTTTTGTGTGCTGAGCCTAAAATAAAAAAAAAAACAAAAATTCCAAATTCAAAATTTATTGATTCCAAGTAGGCCCAGTTTATAGGCACTAGGTTATAAATGGAACGAATAAAAAAAAAAGCTGCGAGCGATTACACCAAAAACAACAAACTTCTTGTATGTCTTCGTTTAATTTTTAACTTTTTTTTTTCATTTGTTTCGGCGGCAATCGAAGTATGTAAACTTTTTTTTACTACGTCTCCGTTAAATTTCTAATTTTTTCTTTTATAGTTTATTATATAATTTTTGTTAAGGCGGCGATGTATAAGTTTTTTGTGCAAAGTTCAACTCTCTACATATTACTTTTCATGGCAAACGGATGGATGGACGGACAGATGGACAGCGGAGGCAACAGTAACAGGCTCCCGTTGGCATCTCTCCGAACTCGAATATACGGAATATAGAGTCTCTTTTATAGCTAACAGGAAATTATGATGACACTAAAAACACCTGGAAACTATGGTAGAGGTCGAATAGTTTTTTAGCAAAAAAATCTCCAATCAGAAACCGAATTAGTATTTATACGACCCACTCAGTGGCGTGCACTTCATACAACAACAAAAGCACTGCTTACCCTAAAATTTTTGCATAAAGGGGGTTGATTATTCCATCTTATTCTATCTTCCTTCATTAGGTCAAGGTCAAAAATCCTGAGCCCGCCACTCCATGTAATATTGGCTCAGATTGATTTCTATGTACTAGCACAAAAAAGTAACATTAATTAGCCCATAAATAAGCTCTTCATAGTTGGTTTTCGGACTGCATCTTGTTTTTAAAGTATTTCTTTTTAAATTAAAAAACTAACTCTTTACGACTGACCATTCCAAAATTTCTTACTCATATAAAACTCGCGACATTACCTGCCAGTGCTCCGGTGAATGACAACGGTTCGCAAATCTATTAACTTACAAAGATTAAAGACCAAAGATAAAAGGTTAAAATTGGCTTCAAATTCTAAGACCGCCATGGAACCTTTAGTCTTTGGATTTGTAAGGTAACGTAAGAAAATGGAAATTTTATGTTACAGTTGCGATTTATTATAAAAACGCCCGATGATTAAACACCGTTCGTCGAGATGAAGCGATCATGGGCACGCAAAACAAATGAGAAACAATAACAATTATGAAACGTAGAAAATATGACACAATGGTATCGTTTCTCAAGTTTATAAAAATACCAAAAAAAGTACACCAGCATAAACGAAGCCTGTGATACAACGTCACACTGCCATTAAAAAGTGCCTTAAAACAACGAACTGTAAAAACAAACAATAAGAACGTTAAAAAATAAAACAAATGTGAACCAAAAAAAAAAAATGTTAATTAATTAAAATAACTGGTGCTTCGAAACAATAAATAGCGTATCGAAATAATGTTAGTGAAGACGGTCGGACAAAAACTGTGCGAGTTTGGACCGAATCGTTTAAAATGTTAGACGTTTTTCGCGGATTAAAAAATCTTATCAAGGTGAACTATGTACACATCGATTCGCCAGTGTTTAGGCTGCATTATTCCATCACCGTTATCCTACTGATAGCCTTCAGTTTGATCGTCACCACGAGGCAGTACGTTGGCAACCCGATCGACTGTATACACACCAAAGACATCCCAGAGGACGTATTGAACACGTACTGCTGGATTCACTCCACGTACACCCTGAAGAGTTTCTTCACGAAGAAGGTTGGTGTGGAGGTGCCATACCCCGGGATCGGGAACAGCCGGGAGAAGGGGAAAGAAGACATGAGTGACCGCAAGATATACAAGTACTATCAATGGGTCTGCTTTTGCCTATTTTTTCAGGTAAGTCCTCAAATTTCTCATTTAGGTTAACTGTTATTTTCTTTTTTATTTCATTACAAGTTAGCCCTTGACTGCTAACCTACCTGGTGTCAAACAGTCCGCAGCTATACCTACTAATTTTCTACGCGTACCGGAAAGCTTAGTCGCTTGTCACGTAGCCTCCAACCAGACCACACCAGAGAATATTACTATAACAATTTAACAGAAATTTAATACAATATAGTATTTGTAAGACAACATATTAGTCTTTATAAACAAAAAGTGGATATAAACAGTCGACTTACAAGAAATGGTCATAAATTAGTGACATCTGCATATCGTCTGCGAAAGGTGCAGAAGTCATTTGTGGGATTGAGTATACGCTTTTATAATATGATTCCTAAGGTAATTTTGGACCTACCAATCCATAAGTTTAAAGAATGTGTTAAAACACATTTATTACAGCGAGGTTATTATACAATTGATGAGTTTCTTAATGACAAGGTTGCTTGGAAGCATCCGGCTCCGCTTTCATCTCTCACAAGATAGAAAAATGAATGTTAAAATATAAAATGTAAATTTTTTATGTTGGAAAAGAGCAACTGCTGAGTTTCTTGCCGGCTTCTTCTCGGTAGAATCTGCCTTCCGAACCGGTGGTAGAGTCACTACACACGGACAGACTTGACGTTTCAAAAGTGCTTGTATTAGGCCTACTTGAAATAAATGAATTTTGAAATTTTTTGAAAAAAAAAAGAACATGAAAAGAGTAGAATACTAAAGGCGGCCTTATCGCTTAGTAGCTATCTCTGCCAAGCAACCTTGAAATATTCAGTTATTATAAATTCCCAATTCGCAGTTGCCATAGGTTTAGGTGTCTACGATAAACCTTTTAATGAGTTAAGAGTATTTGAATTCAACGCAAGTCAAATCTTTATTTTTCTCATAGGTTTTGTGGAAGGTGTTTTTTAAATAATTCAAAAATGTTTTATTCATGTAGACCTTATTACAGGCACTTATGACGCGTTCGTCTTTTAACATGTTGCACTAATGTTAGTGATGGTGATAACTGCATTCGTTAACTTAAAACTAAAGCTACAGGAGGGTTCCGAACGCGCCCTGGTCTAAGAAGAGCCCACAATAAACTTAGCCAGGTTTTTTTTTTGTTATCACCTTCTCACAGTCTAGTTAATGTTGAGCTATGAAGTAACAGCAATTCATACGAAATATATAATAGGATTTTTCTATAAGCTTACGCTTTATATAAACTTTGAATTTATTGAGACACATCTCAAGGATTTCATCTGGTAATTTGTTATAAAAAGATATAGAATTACCCTTAAATGAATTACTAATTTTATGCAGCCTAGTACACTGCACTACATTATATTATCGAAGTTTTTCTTTTTATTTTAGGTTAGTTAAAAAATGTCTACCCAGCTTCCAATAGTTACATTAATCAAGTTTTATTCAAAAATTACTGCTCGTTTATATCAGGGTCCAAATGGCAGCACAGTACTATATGGCGGCTGTGTAAAAGGTATTAAAATAACTAACTAACGTTAATAACTTGTATAGAACCGGTGGTGCAAGCCAGTAATATCAAGGGTCCAAACGTTTGTTGCCTATAGATCGGCATAAGAGACTGCAGTCATAAGATTTTAATTATAAAAAATAACACATTTTAATTATAAAATGTTAATTCTCGAATCAGTCGCTTAGTCTCATTAGTAAACCTAATTCCGCCTACCTGTCCTGCACTCTTCAGTTGCCTCTTAATTCCCTGCGCTATTTAATTGGCTAAACAATTATTCATTGTAAAGTCAACATCTCCTGAGGATGGAGGATCGGAGCGAAACGTGCGTAGATGGTACATTGCTGAAGATCTGTTTGGTGTGGAGTATAAGGATTGAAGAAATAAATTACACCATACAGCGTCTCCTGCTTTTCGCGGATTTCCGCAAATTAACGCCTGCTTCTATCCAACTCTTAAATTGACACATATGTTCTATAAGAAGGGCTGCAAACTTATACATTACAAATTGTGGTAAAGAGTATACTACGAATAGAATGTCGTGAGTAATTAGGGCCCACAGCTCGTAAACTCCGTGCATCGTTCTCAGAAAGCCCGTAAGTTAATCCAATCAAGATCTTTGTAAAAAAAAACACAAGTTCGAGTTAAACCGCAAACGTACGCTAGCTTTTATCGTGACTCATGTAGATCGCGAAAAGGTGTGGCTAAAATGCACTAGACTCAATCAATTGTCTTCTAATACATTTAGTATTTCCGGTGGTTTTCCGTGGAACTAGTTCAATTCGGTTTATTTTATCAGATGAACGAATAAACGACGCGTATATCCGTGATGCCCCGACGATCCATTAAGATGACGGATCAATTCCGTTAAGCACCTGCGAGTGATCTCTACAACACCAGAAATAACTTATTGGAATTCAACTCTATACGATTTAATATGACTAATGCAAATATGTAGCTGTATTTCCTACCACCATCATTAATTGAAAGCAATCTAAAGTAGGAATTCTACGCACAAGATTTTTTTCTATTGTCTTTTGTTGGAAAGCAACCATTTATTGGGGTATATACACAAAATAAAAAAAATAAAAAATGCCATTTATAAGTTTTTGCCGTAAACACACGGGCGGTAAAATTTAATATTTATATATATACTTAATATAGGCGGTAATAGCCCAGTGTGTAGGACCTGACTTCACTTGCTTAAACGGTGAAGGAAAACATCGTGAGGTAACCTGCATGCTGCAGTTCTCTATAATTCTCTCAAAGGTGTGCAATCCACCAAACCGCACTGGGCCAGAGTGGTGGACTACGGCCTTAACCCTTTCTCATTGCGGCAGGAGACCCGTGCCTTGTAACCAGCTGAAAATGGGTTGATATGACGACTTAATATATATTTATTTACACATAGATTTAGAAAGAAAGAAAACGCCATGTCAGGACGTAGCAATTTTATTTTCTTTTTTTTTATTGAAATACAAGTTAGCCCTTGACTTCAATCTCACCTGTTGCTGATGCACCGCTTGATGATGCAGGCTAAGATGTTAGCGGGTTGGTGGACTTAACACGACTTTGAGAACATTATGAAGAACTTTTAGGCATTGAGGTTTCCTCACGATGTTTTCCATAACCGTTGAAAAAAAAAAAGAAAATAAAATCGTTTATTTCGTTTCTCACATTGTAAATGATACATTTTGTGGAGACCTCCTAGTAAGCATAAAAATACCTGTGTGTCAGGAGGCCTCACTCTTCTATAGCAAAGACAAGATAAAATAAAATAAAAATAAAACGATTGAGTATTGTTCTTGGTGTACATGTTATTAAGTGCATATATATTCGTTATATATTTTAAATAGAAATAAACTGATGAAGCAAGTTATATTTTAGAGGTGCATACTGGGATTCGAAATCGGCCTCTCGAATGTATAGCTGGAGTACCACTATTTTAGTTTTTCCAAAAACTTATTCTCGGTCCAAAAAAAAGCGGTTATCCAATTTTACCCTCTATTTTTCCGACAGTTATATGTGATAAATCTATTAAGACCTAGACTATCATTCTCCCTAAACGCTAAAAACGCTAAAGACGCTCAAAAGGGCAACAATTATTTTTTTCATACGCTTCAGCTATTTACAAACATAAGATACCAGATATAGGGAAAGTAGAAATTCAGGTCAATACGAAATTAGCTCGATAAGGCAGGTGAGATGAGAGTATGATGTCGCAAGCTCGAACCAGACGGGCGCAACTATAACAAAGACCAGGGACTGTTTACATCAAAACCGGCTCCGAAATTTTTATTATCCGTTCAGGCGTTCAGTAATGATTCGTTAAACATTCTAATCTGGGTCGTTAATTAAAATACGCTAACTCGCAAACAATGTTAATAAAAACCCGAGAAACTGTCCCACATTAACAATACAAGAAAAAGATTAATAGAAGGATAGAAAGAAGTTAGAAGTTAGGATACTTTTTATCCCGACATTAAGCTCGGTTCCTTTGGGAGAGGAGATGAAAGTGTTTGACGATTTTACACCATAACTCCGACAAATTATAACCGTTTTAATTAATTATTTTTGTACTATAGAGGTTATAATATGTGTTTAATTTTGTTCAAACTGTGGTTGGAGATAGAGGACAAAACATCAACAACACGGAGAGCAGCAAACTTCAAGGCTTAGCGATACTGAATACTATAATTTTTTTTAGAACTACGACTAAATTTAATGCCACATCAAAAAACATAATCAAAAGCAGACGAAGTCGCGGGCAACAGCTAGTTATAGTATAAAGGAGTCCTCCTTAGTCGTTCACTCTTGACAGAGTGGTCGTGGTTGACGATGATACATTTCCTTTGGCTACAGCAGCCCCCGCGATGCGCCTCCACTTGTTACGATCTTCAGCGTTTCTGGAACATTGGACTATGGAGATTTGTATTGCAGCTTTTATTACGTCTGTCCAACGCGTGGGTGATCGACCGCGTGACCGTTTGCCTTATATTTTCCCCTGGACAACAAGTCGTTCCATGGAGTGTTTACTCCTAGTTATGTGTCCAAAGAACTTGAGAATTCGTATCTGCACAGTCGACGATAACCTCTCTTTGAATAAAGGACTACGTAGTCGATAAAAAGCTTGGAATTATTACTCTAAACAGGTTGCTCATCTAATAATTTTAAATGGCAATGTGAGATGGTGATAACAAAAAAAATACACCCAGGTAAGTTTGTTGTGGGCTTCTGCTTAGACCAGGACGCGTTTGGAACCCTCGTAGCTTTAGTTTTAAGTTTAAGAATGTGGTTATCGCCATCATCTCACTACCGTGTAATGCTTATGTACGCATCAAAAGTGCCACCTATGGGCCTACTCGAATAAAGATATTTTTGACTTTGACTTTGACTATAAAAGTTATGATAATGAAAACATTGTTCCAGTATTTTTTTCAGAGATAACTTTTAGATAAATAAATGCATAACTGGTTTCACAAAAAAATAACGCCGGCTCCACTCACTATGTGTCGGGACCAGTCATGTTTTCGTTAGTGTCAAGATAATTACAATAAATAATACATTGGCGAAGTCATTATCATCAACCTATGTAGAGTATCAACAACGATCTAAACCATCTTCAGTGATGTTGGAAAAGAGCAACTGCTGAGTTTCTTACCGGCTTCATCTCGGTGAAACCTGCCTTCCGAACCAGTGGTAGAGTCACTACAAACAGACTGACTTGACGTTTTAAATTAGGCCAAATTGAAATAAATGAATTTTAATTTTGAACTGATTCCCAAGGTTTTGACCTAACCTGCAGGAGTCCAAAATTTGTGCTTATCAAATTCGTCAAGTCGTCAAAAAGTCAAAATTATTTATCATCGTGCATTTGGCAATTGGGTAAAAATTACAAAGGGGCAGCTTAAACTTATGAACCCAAATATTATAGGGCACAAATTCTTACAGGATCCAAACTTTTTATAGACAGAATGCCTTGAATCTTCACATTTTTGGCCGAGGAAAATGGTGGAAATCTGCTACATTCTACCATACGGTACGGTCAGTACTATGCTATACTAATACTAATATACAGGCAGATGATATACTAATGAATAAAATCTCCAGTATGAGTATAAATACTAGGGAGGGAGGGTATAAGTTTTATAACTCTTACAATGCTTATCCTTAAGTTTTATATAGCTTGTACTAGAGATTTTCTTCATTTTATATCCTCTGTATACCCTGTGCATACCCTCTATGCACGCAACTGGGTACGGTCTACTGAAACCTGTATAATTTTGAAAGTGATCTACTAGAGAGAAAAGTTTGAGAAACTGTGATATAAACAAAAGAAGGTGGTCAACAAACACCACATGCCTGTGAGATACAAGATAAGTGTTGGATCAGTGCCGAACCAGGTCACTCTCATTAGAGTGTGGAGTTATGCACACTTAAGGATTTGCTTATCAATGTATTGTGCTAATTAAATCACGCTTTATAGCGCTCTGCGGCGGCTGGCTTTTGAACTAGCTTTTTGGAAGTAGGTCACAATATGTAATGAGTAATGACCACTGTGATATTTTTTTTTAATTATTTTGACGGCCGATTGGCGCAGTGGGCAGCTACCCTGCTTTCTGAGTCCAAGGCCGTGGGTTCGATTCCCACAACTGGAAAATGTTTGTGTGAAGAGCATGAATGTTTTTTAGTGTCTGATTGTTTATATGTATATAATAAGTATTTATGTAAATTATTAATAAAAATATTCATCATTTATCTTAGTACCCATAACACAAGCTACGCTTACTTTGGGACTAGATGGCGGTGTGTGTATTGTCGTAGTATTTATTTATTTAGTTATTTGTGTAGAAGGTGTGCTAACAATTTTGTTACTATATGTGAAGTGTCTTTTTGTGAAAGAATATTGCGTTATTAATTCTAATAGCACAATATTAAAACCTACCTGCAAGAAATCCACAAAACCGCATTTGAGAAGCATGGTGGGTTCATGCGCTGAAACTCTCCCAGCTAATAGCAGGAAGTTCTGTACCCAGTGGGACACTGATTATGCCAATTTTGAGTTGATAAATCGGTACGCATTCAAGGGCCCAGTCAAGGGCCCAGAACTCCTCCTACAATGCCAAAGTCAAAGTCAAAAATATCTTTATTCAAGTAGGCCCAAAGTTGGCACCTTTGAATGATCACACATGACCACCACATGAGAATTACACGGTAGTTAGATGATGGCGATAACCATATTCGTAAACTTAAAACTAAAGCTACGAGGGTTTCACACGCGTCCTGGTCTAAGAAGAAGCCCACAACAAACTAAGCCGGATGTTTTTTTTTTGCTATCACCATCTCACAGTGTCAGTTAAAATTATTAGAAGAGCAACCTGGTTAGAGCATTAATTCACACAAAACCCACCAAGCTTTTTTATTGATTACGTAGTCCTTTATACTATAACTAGCTGTTGCCCGCGCCTTCGTCTGCGTTTGATTTTGTTTTTTATGTGTTTGTAGTTCTAAAAAAAATTAAAGTCTTCAGCATCGCTGAGCCTTAAATAAGAGGTTTGCTGAGAAGTTCTGTCCTCTATCTCCAACCACATTCAGATCTACACAAAGTTTGGGAAAATTAAACACATATAACCTTTATAGTAACCTTTATAGTACAAAAATAATCATTAAATCGGTTATAATTTATCGGAGTTATGGTTTAAAATCTTAAAACACTTTCATCTCCTCTCCCAAAGGAACCGAGCTTAAGTGAAGTCGAAGTCCTACCCACTATACTATCACCGCTTCTAGCCGTATATTTTTATCGTAGTACTGAATATTACGAAACGATTCCAATATCCTTTCTTTGAGACATAAAAAAAAATCATATTAAACCCTGAATTCACCTGGTTTGTATAATTTTATAGTAAACTAGCTGTCCCGGCGAACTTCGTACCGCCAATCATTTTTTTTTATGAATAGGTACTATATTTTGATACTTTTTATCTTATTCCGGACTAAGAATAATCCAAAAAATCAAATAACATAAAAATTGATCCAGCCGTTCTTGAGTTATAAATGGTGTAACTAACACAACTTTCTTTTATATATATAGATAGTCCTGGGATATTATCATTGTTTTAACAAAGGGAATGATTTAAGTGTTCTTTTTTCAAAACCTGAAGTAATCTGTTCTCGTGTAAATTCGGGTTAAGCGAATACCACCTTAAGCGAGCGACCATCAGTATAAAAATGTGCGTAAACGAAGCGAAAATCACCGCCTTAATACCGCGCTTTGCATACGACCAACTGACGCCGACCGCCCAAGAACTAATATAATAGTCAAAGAGACGGTCATGATTATTTGAAATTTGTAAATGAGTGTGATTTTTTTTATTCTACTACAGGTTAGCCTTTTTATAAATTGAAAATGCATATAAAAGTTTTCGGAACCGATAGGATTTGAACCTGCGACTCTCTGGCAATCGCGTTTGAGCGCTTTATCCAATTAAGCTACAGCTCTCCTACCGTCGACGCCGAAATTAGTATATGCCTTTCACATCAGTCTTATAGCGACTGTAGCGTCATCTAGTAGGAAACGTTGCATTTTTGATCTACTTTTTCAAAGGTCTTAAGGGTTTATCATATTACAATGAGACACGTTTGAAACAAGAGATGACACATTGCCTTTTACTGCAATCTCACCTAGTCGTAAGCGATTATGCAGTCTATGATGGAAGCGGGCTAACCTGTTAGGCAATATACCCACTAATCGGTTTCTACACGACATCGCACCGGAACACTAAATCGCTTAATAATAATAATAACATTTAATTCGGATAAAACTCCATAGCTACAACAATAACAATTATCTTTATCTTCGCTTAGCGGCACATATTTGTTGGTAGGGTGGTAACTAGCCTCGGTATAAAATAAACGAATATTATAGTCAAAGTCAAACTAAATTCAAACTCAAAACTAAAGCTACGAGTTTTTTAACACGTTTTAGTCTAAGAATAGCTCAAAGCCGACATTAAACTATACCTGGTGTTGTTTTTGATATCACCATCTCGCGTTATCATTATATAGTTTTTTATAAGGGAAGCTACAAATCAAATACTTACATTTGATTTATTGCAGCCACGCCTAGGTTTTAAAATTTAAAATAAAAGTATTTACTAATCTAGTTTAAGTCATACTTAGTCTAAATTTAATTACTTGTAACTAATTCAAACTGCTTTTCTACAGACACAGACTTGGGTACATAAGTATATTTTTCCTAAAGCATGTATATTCTCGCTGATGGTAGTTTGTAAATGGGCGCAATTGCATTATTCGATGTGATTCAGGGTGCACAAGATTTCTGAATAACATCTCTTAAAGCCTGCGTTTGTGGAACTACTTATATCGCGTAGAATTATCATTTTCTGTTCATGAGATGTCCTAAATGGATGCCACCATTATGCTATTGATGTTTTTTTTTAGATTTTCACATATTGCTATGTATTTTACTTATGTCACTCCTGCTGGAAGTTTCTGGATATTATGTAGCAACAAACTTGTTGAGAAAACTACATGCCCCTTTTTTTTCTCGTGGGGAAAGCTTCATGGATTCCACCGCGCCACGCGGAGGCACGGTGATTATGTCGGACTCGTACCTACTAAACCCCATGGTGTTCCCCTACCAGTCGCCTGATGGCTGGGCCACGGGAACTCTTAAAGTACATGCGCCTAATTCTGGCATGCATATTTCTATGTATAGCGACGAAATCATTATTTTCTAAATAGCCACCATAATCTGCACCCTAGCTCTCGGTCTATAAGTACGACCTAATTTTCCCATTATTCCTTCCCATAATAAGCTGCTTTATTTTTAAACTTCCCAAAGGAGCGTTTTCAACTCCAAGATATATATGGTGTGCGGTTAAATTAGCATTCAGTAATCGTCCAAAATTATACTAACTTGGGTTACATTGTCGTAATTTTCTTAAGAATTTTAATGTTTTTGAAAATAAATTATATATATAAATTATAGCATGATAGTTTAGTGTTCCTTTGGCGAAAATAAGGTTAAAATCAGTCCAGTACTTTCGGAGTCTATTGTGTACAAACAAACAAACAAAAAATCTTTCCTCTTTATAATATTAGTGTAGATAAAATTAAATTATGAATCTACTAATCACTTACACTTACTTAGGATCATTATTTGTCTCTATCAGCCGAACATCGCTGACGCGGATCATTTTAAGTGTGTATTTTTAATTATCTATGTATTTCATATAAATTGAGGATGTTATTTGTTATTTGTTTATATAGGTATTTATGTTATATATTTTATTTGTTTTTATATGTAATATATTTATATATATACATTATAGTTATATATATATTTTAATTATCTTTATATATATATTTCTTGTGTGCGTGTGTATGTCACTGAACTCCTCCTAAACGACTGGACCGATTTGAATGAATTTTTCGGTATGCGTTTTGGTGGCACGTTGGATGGTTTAGATTCACAAATCAGACCGGCAGATGGCGCTGGGGTCCGCTAGTATATTTGTATAATTTTAAATATTATTTATTGCACCACCTCCTTCTCTCTACCTCTTTTCTATGTTTTTTTCTTTTACGCCATTGGTTGCCTGGAAGAAATCGCTATGTAGCAATAAGGCCGCCAAATTTTACTGTCTTGATATGTATTTATATCTCTGTTACTACTTTTTTTTCTTTGGTGTACAATAAAAGTGTATTCATTCACTTACTATTTTCCTCAATGAAACAAGAATTTGAAAGACCCCCGACCTGAGCTCGTCTAGGGAAGTACTACTTCTGCTGATTCCTGCCACCGCGTGCTGTTGTGTGTCGTGTTGCGGTCTGAACGTCGTGGTTAGTTTCATTAATAATTGTAAATTGGAAGAGCTCTGTCACTAAAAGCTCTAGTACTACTTATTTTGTTTAATAAAATATTAAAACAATTCAAATAAAAAAACCTTTGGGATTCTAGACGACCCTGTAAACCGCTGAGCTACATCTGTACAGAGGCTATCAAATTGTTTGTTCAAACGATCTGAGTACACTAATTTTTCCCTATACAATAGCGGGTCATCGCTAACCACATCTCGTTAGTGTTTATATCATTAACATTTCACTTCTCCTTACTAATTATAGTTTTATTGCCTTCTTAATTTAAATAATTTTCTTGATAGTTGATTGCTGTTTTTACAATTATTACAATTATTACGATCATGACTAATTCCTACTACGTTACGGTCTTTTTGAAGTTATACTTTTGAAAAATTATAAGAGTGAATTTTAACGACGCGCTCGCGCATCGTCACTAATAACCGACACTCTGAAGGCGTAGAAGCTGATTGGGGTTCGTGTTTAATGTAAATGCAATATCCCTAACAAGTTGGCCCGTTCACATCTTAGATTGCATCATTACTTATAAGTAGGTGAGATTGCACTCTAGGGCTATCATGTAGTGTTTTCGCGGAACATAGCAAATTGTATATTACACCTGCTTCTATCCAGTATTTAATTTTCTTGTTCAATGAAGGTATATTGTATACAAATAAACTAATAATATATACATAAAAATAACTCTGTACAAATAAACGTGCGTTGAGAGTGCATTTTCATAGATTAATGTAACATTAAAAATGCACCATTCCTGGTTACCGCGTTAATATAGAAAATTATGCTTATCGTACATTTTATATCATGGAATTGCGCAAAGTAACGCCAATATGCTTCTATCCAATATTTAATTTTCTAAATAAGACAGAAGCAGTGGCCAGCGAACCCGTTTTCTGTTCCCACAACTGGAATTTTTTTTGTGTGATGAGCATGAATGTTTTAAAAAACCATAAAAATATTCATCAGCTATCTTAGCTCCCATAACACAAGCTACGCTTACTTTGGGGCTAGATGGCGATGTGTGCGTTGTTATAGTATTTATTTATTTATTAGTAATCCAGCAGCGTTACAAACTATTTTGGTTAAGGCTTTATCTAATTACTAAAATAAGGCCAAATCTAGATTACAAATCTAAACTGTGACAATTAAGCAATGGGGGAAAGTTACAAAATATACAAAACAATCAGTTACGATATTCACAACAGCATGAATGAAAGGTGTGTGTGTGTGTGCGTAAGTGTGTGCGTGTGTGTATATGTGTGCAAATGTATGTGCTTGGGTGCGTCTGTGAGTCTTCATTTATGTACAAGTGCAATCTTAAATGAATGAATTCACATCATTTATTATAACTCGCGATGCAGTTTAGTTATTCATTCTTTAATTGTGTTTGCGATAAATGGAATATATCAAGTTTTGAATAAAATTTGTTATAGTTTCTTGCCAGACGCAGTATTATAGAATTCTGAGAACAATCAGTAGGCGCCTGTAGTATATTTATTTTTAGTATTTATTATTTATTCTTGAAGGAAAAATAGCAAAGAAAAGGCTGCTCTCTTGAGTCTGGTATTCCGCCATATAATAACCCGCTCGTTAAGTGAGGTGCCAATCGACATTAGCCGTTCACGTCGCACGTCCTGCCACTTGTGTGAGACCTGGATCGAGTGTGCTCCTAACATAATAAGGACGAGTCATATATGTTTCACTAGCTGCTCGTAAGGGTCGTAACATAAAGTTGTTTTTTAAAAAGTAGGACACTTTTAGTGGGAAAAAGCAGCTAAAAATATCTGATATGACTTTACTCCACACTGTCACATAAAACCGACACCCTGAAGTTAGCTATAGTCGACATAATATTAATAATAATAATAAATTCTTTATTGCACACACAAAAACAAAATACAAAGAAACACATTTACAAAAATAATAAAAATTACACATTTTAGTTTTTGAAAAAAAGGTGTGACAGTGTTCACTTTCACTTGTCAAAGGCGGGCTCATTCAAATCTCAAATTTTAATGTTCAGTGAAACTTGTACGATAATGAGATAATTAGATAATGCATTCTAATAAAAGTTTCAATATATTAAATACTAAATCTATTGTTACACTAACAACAACAAACGTTTGTAAAACAAATTTTATCTTGTTACTCAAAAGAAGTATAACTTTTAACGCGTTTTTTTTTTGGAGTTTACTCCTTAAGAATCGATTTTCATACATAAGGCGCCCGGTATGAGAAAAATGTGAGGAGTAAAATTTTCTGATGAATGACCTCGTTACGTTTTCGCTTTGCGACGTTGCATGCCCGGCAACTGTGATGCGCATGCAACGTCGCTTTCGTTTAATTAACTTATTTTTCCTATTTAAGTTACCAAGGAAACCGAATATTTTCTAGGTAAAGAAACAAACACAAAAATGTATGGGACAGAGTGAGGAAGAAAACATTATAATTTTTTTTTCCTATTCTAGTTACCATGGAAACTAAATATTAAACATTACATTTATCCTAATAGTTCTGATACTCTACATCCACGTACATCCGCGTATGTTTAGACAATCGTTCTTAAGTAGTAAACTCCAGTCGTGCGTCGGAGCTGACACATACTTTTTTTACTATACTTTTATTATTTTCATAATGAGGATGTTTTATTTCTTTCGCCTCTCTGCCTAACAAGCAAGTCCCTATCTATTTTAACTAGCTAGGTTAGCGCGCGGGCGCCGCGTCGAATTTCTTAACTTGTAAGTGCGCCGCTCACTTATTAAGGTTGGGAACCCCTGCTCTAGTGGCGATCCACAAAAATATAATAATATCTCAAGTCCGATCAAATTCTAAATTCAATGGGTATAATTCATATACTCATATCCCTAACAGGTTAGCCCGCTACCATCTTAGACTGTATCATCACTGATGATGTTTGAAAAGAGCAACTACTGAGTTTCTTGCCGGCTCTCTCTGTAGAAGAATCTGCTTTCCGAACCGGTGGTAGAGTCACTACAAACATATATACTTGAGGTTTAAAAAGTGTTTATAAAGTAGGCCTACTTGAAATAAATGAATTTTGAATATTGAAATAAAAATTGTACGTTATATGATATGTTTTGTCGCACTTTAACTGATAGCATTTTTCAAATGTTATAGCCTTAAATTAACAAAACTATTCCAACATTATGCCTTTTATATTAATAAGATCTAATATCCCTTTAGTAGGTAATAAACTTGGTGTATTCCGACGTTATGTATCCGAGTATAAGCATTAATATATAGTGTACGTTATTATACAAGTCAAGCCCTTTAATTTGACAGAGAGAGTTGAGAGCAAAAATTGTATATCGCCATGTGGCGGCGGCCCTCTCCGACTGATTTTAACACAACCGACTAGTCTACCTTTCAAACAAAGCAAAATCAAAATCGATTCATCCGTTCTGGAGCCATGATGCCACAGATAGACACACGCACACAAAGACCCACCAAACTTATAACACCCCGTCGTTTTTGTGAGAGGGTTTAAAAACGAGTGAAACCGCAGGTAAAAGTGAGTAGATAATAATCGTTAACATATAGAACATACCGTGCATATATGCGGCGTAGACAAATGAAATATGTTACACTCCGTATAATACAAAAGTCAATAAGCCCAAATACAAGCGGATCCCTCGAGGGCCGTAGACGCTGCTTCGCCAAATTGGCTACAGACAAAGCCGGGTGTTACGTCATATGCCACTATCCTACGGGTTTTTGTTGCGATACAATCTAGGCTGTGAATGTTTGGAAGTTTATTAAATAAAAAGTTTTTTTTTTTTTTTTGTAATAGAAAGTTACCACCGAAGTGTTCACCGCTGCGTGTGTGTATGCGCGTGTGGTGGAATATAACTGAGAACGGGCAGCAGCGTCTTCTGTGCTACTACTACTACTACTACTTTGACGGCCGATTGGCGCAGTGGGCAGCGACCCTGCTTTCTGAGTCCAAGGCCGTGGGTTCGATTCCCACAACTGGAAAATGTTTCTGTTATGAATATGAATGTTTTTCAGTGTCTTGGTGTTTATCTGAATATTATAAGTATTTATGTATATTATTCGTAAAATTATTCATCAGTCATCTTAGTACCCATAACACAAGCTACGCTTTCTGTGGGGCTAGATGGGGATATTTTTATTTTATTTATTACCCGCAGCAGCGTTCACTTCATACATGCACAAAAGCACTGCCTACCCTAAAATTGATTCATATAGCTCGTATAGGACGAGAATTTTTGTCTTTGTATTCAATTTTCCTACTGTACGCATGCCCTGGTAAGAAACCCAGTGCACGGGTTGCCTCTCAGAATTATCAATGAGAAGGGTTTAGTCAGTAGTCTACCACGCTGGCCAAGTACGGATTGGTAGACTCCACACGCCGTTGAGAACATTATCAATAACTCTCAGGCATTCAGGTGTTATCCTTCACCGCTTAAAGCAACTGATATTTAAAATTCTTAAATTAAAAGCCAGTGGTGCTTGCCGAACCCGGTCTCCACGAAAGGAAAACCGAAGCTTTACCCGCTAGGCTATCGCCCATCGCTTTAAAACATTATAATAATTAAAATGTATTCTGGAAATATGTCCTAAATATTGAATGTTTCACAAAAATTGTCAAGTTTTGAAAGGAATGCCTTTTTGTTTATTTTAGTTTTTTTTTTTTTTAATACTTAGTGCATTATTTTCAAACTCTCACAGCCTAGTATTGTAAAACAGACCCGATAAAACACCGCGAACATCCCAGGATGGAGATCGCCATTAGCGAAACGTTTAAACGCGCTTTTACATTGTTCAACGAAAAAAAAAACGGGTCAACATTGTAAAGCAGTAAAAATATTGACGTCCGACGTGAACGCGTTTTTGTTTGGTACAGCGTGATGCACTGAGCATGGATGTTTGGACAAGCCGTAATTTACTCTCCGTAATTATAAACAGACTGACAATAAAAACAGATACAAACAAACATGTCCGCACATCAATACGTTAATATGAAAATAAACGGGTGCGTATGAGAGGATGATTGCTTTTGTTTTTTTTTTTTAATATTCCTTCATAATTCGAAACATCTTTTACACAACACCGGAATACCCGAATTCAACTCTACCATAAGAAATTTATTTAATTTAATTTTTTTTTTCATTTTCATTTAATTTTAATATTTCTTTATTCAAATACTTGCAGGTGGCACTTTTGATGCGTTCCTTACATAGAGTATTTGTACATAGTAGTGATCAGTGATGGCGATCACTACATTCGTAAACTTAAAACGAAACTACGAGAGTTCACGTATTGTCCACGTTCTGTACGGTTTTTTAACAATCCCGCAGGAAACTTTTACTATTCCGGGCTAAAAAGTATCTTATGTATTATTTATGTCTCCAGAATGCAAGGCTATTTCTATGCAGTCACGAATTATTATTTTTAAATCTGCCAGGAAAGGTCAAACGGGTTTCCGGGATTAAAAAGTATGTCTCGCGTGCATCTCCGGGATAAACAATGATACTTTAATAAGTAAATGGCAATGATATCTTTGTGCCAAATTACATCAAAACCGGTGCAGCAGTTGAGTCGAGCTTTCGCATTTCAAATTCAAATTCAAATTTCATTTATTTCAAGTTGGCCTAATATAAGCACTTTTGAAACGTCAAGTCTGTCTGTTTGTAGTGATTCTACCACCGGTTCGGAAGGCAGATTCTACCGAGAAGCCGGCAAGAAACTCAGCAGTTGCTCTTTTCCAACATCAACATTTTACATTTTGCATTTTAACATTCATTTTTCTATCTTGTGAGAGCTGAAAGCGGAGCCGGATGCTTCCAAGCAACCTTGTCATTAAAAAATTTGTAATATAAACATGGATTCCACTTCAAGTTAGCTCTTGAATGTAATTTAACCTGTGGGAAGTTTTTTTTTTTTTATACTAATAATTGACGGACCAAGCAGATGGTTCACCTGATGGTAAGTGGAAAGTCTATAACCAGAGCAACACTTCACAGGGCATGCAAGGTGCACGTCCTGCAACATGCCGCCCTGTGTCCATAAATTTGGGGCATCGGTGTTAAGCCTCATGTACATAACACCGGCAACCACACCCTTCAGACCGGAACAAAGAACTGCAACAATGCTGCTTAGCGGCAGAAATAAACATGGCGATAGTACTGCGGTTATGTTACGATCTAAAATGGTGCCGGACTCACCTTATAATAACCGAAATAAAGCAATAATAATAAACTTATATCGCGGCATCCAACTCTTTGTAGGTGGTAACTAGCCACGCCCAAAGCCTCCCACTGAACAATATAGGTTCAGGTTATAGATTTTAGAACTGTTCTTTAATTTTGATTTTGATTGGATTTAATTTTATTTATATATTTTTGACATATATATCTTATAATTTTTCTAAATTCTAAATTTATTTATTTTAATTGATATACAATGTCTAATGGGTGAAGACTAACTAAATGATTATTATAGGTACCCATTAACTCATAAAACCATACCATGGGGGAGCGCAGTGGTTCAGTCGGACTCTTACCGGCTAAAACTCCAGGATTTTCCAAACAACAACTCTTATACCCCACTCAGTAACTTTTATACTACTTTAGCCTGCTCCGAAAGTACTTTTCCTTCATACTTGTTAGAAAACAAAATATACTGTAGGAAACAGTGTTTGAAAATCAATTGTTTTTTTCTACTCTTAAGTCATTTGAATCTGTGATAGCCCAGTGGGTAGGACTTCGACTTCACTTCCGGGTGGCCGAGTTTGAATCCCAGCACGCACATCTAACTTTTATAATTTATGTGCGTTTTAAGCAATTCAATTCAAATTCAAAAATTATTTATTCAAGTAGGACACTTATGAAATGTGCATACATATATTTTTACATAATTAAAATATCACTTGCTTCAACGATGAAGGAAAACATCTGAGGAAACCTGCATGCCTGAGAGTTCTCCATAATGCTCTCAATGGTGCGTGGAGTCCACCAATCCGCACGTGGCCAGCGTGGTGTACTAAGCCTGCCTTTACCTTTCTCACTGTGGGAGACCCGTGCCATTCAGTGGGAAGGTAATGGGTTGATATGATAATGATGATGATGAAAGCTTCATATTTAAATAAAACACTATTTTAACAATTGCTTATGGTGGCCACAGAATTCGGAATGTTTCTAGCTCTAAATATTTCCCATTTTCCTCATTTTATGGCAAACATTTGCAACATTAGAGGTAAAATAATTACTGTCAACTGCTAAATGGCATGAAGTGACTGCCTGTTCAAGAAACACTACTAAATCGGAGTGGTTTGAATGCTTCAATATTAGCACGTTTTTAGGTTTCATCGGTTTTCGAACACAAAAATGATGATATATTTTTTTTATATATTTAATGCACTGTTTGGTATACGCCGTAACGGCTGGTTCACGGTACGTTGCCACTGCAGCTTTCTACATATAGAAATCCTTTGCACACATGCATTCCGAACTTGTAACCAACGGGACGAGGTGGGGAAGGGTCTACGCGTTGCGAAGCCGCGGCGTTCATTTGTCAACGCCGTAGCAACATTGCGTCGCGCGTCGCGTCGGACTACCCGTGTAGACGACTATGCACCGAAAATGCCACACAAATACCGCAACGCGCCATGTAGATCGGCCTTAACGCTACCGGGTGTACTGAAGTGTATGAAAGTATTATAAAAGTATTTTCTTAAAAGGTTGTGGCTCGCCACTTTCCTGGAACAGCATATTATTTGCGTAGCTCTTCATTTTTGTAGCATTTCCACACTTTTGTCTTGTTTTTTCATACGTATCTTGCATCAAGTGTCTTCTTGAGACTTTGTTAGTTGTTAGTTATTACTCGTTACTGACCAATTCTGTTTATCACAAATCCCTAAAAGTCCTTTTCTACAAGACATAAATGTAAAAGGACTGCTGACTTTTTTTGGATCTATCAATTTAATTTGGTTTAAAAGAATTGTGTTTAGACAACAGTGTCTGTTAGCAAATTTGGAGTCATCTGAATTTTTTGGGATGTCTCCCCGTATTTAGTTGGATTTGACTCCTTTCATTTCTACGACGCATGATACCAGAGTTAGAAACTCGATAAAATCTTATGGAAGTAGATTTAATCTTGAGGGTATCCACTGCGCAGCATCTGAAAGCACTCAGACAGATAACGCTCGGATATATTTTCGTTATAAAGCGAGATGCGCTCACGTGAATTAGATCAATGCGCTTGCGCCGGTGAAAGATATGCGAGCCCTGGGTTTGATGAGCCAAGTGCTATTGCGGAATATGAATATTATATTTGATGATCTCACTAGTACATTAGTGTGTTTTTAAGTGGGATATGCCGAGTTCGAGTCCCGGGTCAAGGCTTTGCGAGCATTTAGATACCGACAAAAATGCCATGGGATTTTGATTATTAAGCCCGACACACGAGGCTTAACAAATACGCCTCAGGTTTATTCAGGCAGAGCGGCACTTTGTAGAACTAACGCTGTTATAATAGAGAAGGGTCTATGCCGTAGCCTACCACGCTGGCAAAGTTAAAATGGGTGGAATTTACACGCCTTCAAGAACATTATGGAGAACTCTCAGGCATACAGGTGCTATCACGAGGTCTTCTTAGCCGTTAAAGCAAGTGACCTTGCTTTAACGGCTAAGAAGTTTTAGCCTAAAACGTATTGGTCTGTAATTGATTGTATTGTATTGTAGGAAAATAAGTAGGTATAAATATTTTGAAGTTATACTTCTTTTGGCGAGTTAGGGAAAAATTATGAGTGTAAATTTTTACAATGCGCGCGCACGCCGACATAAAAAACCGACACCCTGAAGTTAGCTATAAGGTCTGTCAGTGTACACTTTCAAAGTCTGTGGGCTCATTCCGGTGATTTAATTGATTCAATTGTACAAACATCTCAAATTTTAATGTTCAGTGAAACTTGGTTTTCCGATGACGAGATAACTAGATAATGCGTCATAATAAAACTTTCAATGTATTAAATACCTTTTTTCTATTGTAAATTTTTCCACAAACGTAGTATAAGGCGAAAGATAAAATTTTTGGAAAGATTTTTATCTGGTTACGCCAAAGAAGTATAACTTCTAACGCGTGTACATAAGTAAACACACGTTTTTTAGCCCTTAACTGCTATCTCATCCGGTGGTAGATGTTGATGCTAAAGCGAGCTTACCTGTTAGGGGTACGGCAGTGCAATTAAATTCATACCCCTTATCGGTTTCTGCGCGGCATCTTACTAAAACGCTAATTCGCGTTGCAGCTAGTCTTTTTGCTAGAACAGAGAAAATTCAGTCATTATTGATTGTCATTTTTCTCTGCTGGGAACCACAGACAGGGGGTTGTCAAAATCTTATGCTGCTAATTATTTATTTATTTATTTATTTATTCCCATCTTACATTTTTGTCATTACAGGAAAAAGTTATCCTAATACGACAATGCAGCATGTTATGTAAATTTTAATAATATATATAACTATAGTGTATATGATAAAATCCAAATCGCTATATTTGTGAGTTCACTCAGAGTGCAACAAAATAAATCCGTCTTCTCGGCTATCACATTGAGGGTACGGAGTGCGCGCGTCAGTGGCGCCTCCTTCAGTAGCTTGGTGCGCCCGTTCGGCACCGCCAGCAGCGATGGCCGGTGCCTCCGCCAAACATACCGGTCCGGCGCACGCAGGCTTACCAGGCGTAACACATCAGCATTACATATTTGTCCCCTCAGTACTCTAAAAACATACGTTACGAGTGTAAGCTCTCTCCTTACCCTAAGCTCATTGTATCCTACCATGCCTAGAACAAATAATGTTGGGTACATCAATGGGTAGTAGTAATTATGTAAAATGGAATCCAAACAGCCGTTACACAGACTGAATATACTTTGTCAGTTCCATATAAACAATGGAAGTAGTAACAATGAATGCGAAAATCGAAATTTCATGTTTCCCACGCTCTCCAATTCATTTACAAAATACAAATAGCAAATTATTTACCGCTTCATTAGCAACGCGGAGTGACCTGGGAGCCGATATTTCATCGTTATATCGCTAAGATTGTAAACTTGGAACAATGTATTGCTTTATATAATACTAGCGATCCCTCGCGACTTCCTCCGCGTATGAGTCAAGTTTATAAGATAGTACATATTTTATGATAAATAATAAATAAATTATATATATACTATGACAATACACACATCGTTATCTAGCTCCAAAAGTAAGTGTAGCTTGTGTTATGGGTACTAAGATGCCTGATGAATATTCTTATGAATAATAAACATAAATACTTATCCTATGCATAAAAACACCCAGCACTGAAAAAAAATCATGTTCATCACACAAACATTTTCCAGTTGTGGGAATCGAACCCACGGCCTTGGACTCAGGCTGGAGCAGCGTCGCTGCCCACTGCGCCAACCGGCCGTCGTATTTCAGAACAAGTCCGTCATTCTTACTACTTATTTCCGTCGTTTTGGCGTAACGTCTACCGTTTACGCATCGCACGCATCGGCATCTCTCAAAGAGGATATATCTTCTGCTGTTTTTGCAACATTTCTCATTTAGTAGCGTGGTCGTGGTAGCTATTGGTCGCAGCGTGATGTTATATAGCCTTAGCCTAATCGGCTAGACTATCTAACACAAAGAAAATCCAATTCGAACCAGCCGTTCTTGAGATAAGCACGTTCAACCAAACAAACTCAGAAGCTTTATAACATTATAGCTGACCCGTGCCCACTTCATTGGGCGTTAAACATTTTTACTCCTGATGAAATTATGAATTTGGTTCGGTCAGTACTGAGTGCTATGAGTTATTTCCAGACTTCGCAAAGAAGGCTTGTATATACTTTTACTATATAATATGTATGTGTGGACGTTATCGCAAACCAATATATCTTTAATACCAGGTTGCAAATGAGCGAATAAAATAATTATGATTAAATATAAAATGTTTATATTCATTGTTCAAAACTTCTTTCTCAATTTAAGCTTAATTTTCTATAGAAGTTAGTGCAGTAGTTTTGGAATGTATCGGGTACCATTAAAAAAATCTTTCCTCTTTATAATCCTTATCCTTACTAATATTATAAATGTCAATGTAAGTTTGTTTGTTACGCTTTCACACAAAAACTACTTGACCGATCCTCATGAAACTTTGTACACATATTCTTGGAAGTGTTAGAAGTAATATAGGATACTTTTTATCCCGTTTCTAAGCTCGGTTCCTTTGGGAGAGGGGATGAGTGTTTGACGATTTTACACCATAACTCCGACAAATTATAACCGATTTAAATAATTATTTTTGTACTATAGAGGTATATGTGTTTAACTTTGCCTGAACTGACAGAACTTCTCGGCGGACAGCAGCAATTTAATGCCACATCAAAAAACAAACGCAGACGAAGTCGCAGGCAACAGCTAGTATTAGTATAAATTGATATATCTACAGTTGCGTAGAACTCTATTCAGTAAATTTTATAGGTCCAGGGTTCCATTCTCAGCGGGGGCATTTAGGGAATTTATTATTTTAGAATTTTCTCTGGTCTGGTCTGGTAGAAGGTTTCAGTCGGGGCTAGTTATGACCCTACCGACTAAGACGTGCCAATAACTGATTTAGCGTACCGGTACGATGTTGCGTAGAAACCGATTAGTGATATGGGTTTAATATAATTAACTGCCAAACTCTATAACAGCTTAGCCCGCTACCATCTTAGACGGCATTATCACTTACACCAGGTGAGAATGCAAAGTGCATTCTCACCTGGTGTAAGTGATAATGCCTTGAAGTGGAATAAATAAATAAATAAAAAAAAGTTGTATAACGTCCTCCGCACCGCACCCAATTCGCTGCCCTGTTAGACAGTGTCTCACTTTATGAAGTCAAGTGACTCAATATATACCAGTTATACATATATTTAAAAAAAAATTGAATTACACGTTGGATTAAAAAGTAAGTTACACTGTTATTACACCGGCAACCGGACCCTTAATACCGGAACACAGAAATACCGCTTGGCGGAAGCTATGCTTTTTAACATAAATAAGCATAGCAGTAGTACTACTACGGACGAGCTCCTTCATGCAAAGCTCTAACTAACTACTACTATAATTTTTTAATATCTGGCTAATGTACTAGGCAACCATAAGCTTACCATAGTCGCGAAAGTATCATAATGAAGTTACAGTTAGTATAGCGCCGCAGCTGAAGAGCCGAGCACCCTCGGTGCGTGATGAAGTTGCGACGGGCGTCGAGGATCACCACGTGTCGGATTAAGCGGCTTTGAAAGTGAAATCCTGGAAAAATCCCCTTTACCTTCATACTTTTTATTCCTCTACAAAGGTGACACGTTTCACTTTAACTTCCAGCTTTTTATTAACTTCCTTATATGTAAGTCGCTTCCTTACTGTAGTCAAGTGGAAAGCTCTTAATAGCTTTTAATAGCTTTATTTATAGAGCTATAATAATAACTCTCCTACTATTATTACCTACTTTTACTACTAGCTAGATTAGTAGGCTCAAAGCTATAATAATAATTTCTCGCATTAGGACTTATTTAATCTTACTATTCCTCAATTTAAAAAACACCTTTATTCTAAATTCCACCACCAGTTAAAGGTGGTGCGATGTAAAGCGGTTATAGCCCAGCGGGCAGATGTCACTTTCGGAGGACCAAATATCCTACGAACAAAAAAATAACCTTTTTTACGTGGTAGTACCTACCTACACCAACTTACTAGAAACGGTCATAAACTAGAGGGGTTGAGTATACATTTTTATAACTTGATTTCCAAGGTACTTTTGGACCTACAATACATACGTTTAAACAATGTGTCTAAACACATTAGTCACAGCGAGCCCCACTACAGAGCTTGGGTCTCCTTTCACAATGAGAAGGAGTTAAGGCCGTTGTCCACCACGCTGGCCCAGTGCGGATTGGTGGACTCCACACACCTTTGACAAAGTATGTAGAACTCTCATACATGCAGGTTACCTCACGATTTTCCTTCACCGTCGAAGCAAGTGATATTTCAATAATCTATATAACTTTTTCTATATAACTAATAAAAGTCAGGGGTGCGAAATCGAGCTCCTACAATTAATAAACTTCTTAATGACAGGGTTCCTAGAAAGCACACCGCTCCGCTTTCATCTCTCACAAGACAGAATAATTACTGTAAAGCGAATGTTGAAAAAGAGCAACTGCTAAATTTCTTGCCGGCATCTTCTCGGTAGAATATGCCTACACAACGGGTGGTAGAGTCACTACAAACAGATATACTTGACGTTTCAAACGTGCTTATATTAGGCCTAATTGAAATAAATGAACTGAATTGAATTTTCATTGTACAAAGAGTCGGGTATCAGTTTAGGGCTTTCTTGCTTGGACGTATGACGATATTTTTCATCTTTAAATTATCAGTGATCTCCACATTTCCTTGTTGGTATACAGGTCGCAGACCCCTCAGCAACTGATATTTAGCTCACGGTACATTTTGCGCCACTTGTGCCGAGGGCCCTCCCGCTGAGACGCAGACGTGACGAAGAAGTCGCCGTGCTTCGTTGCACACTATACTCGTACATATGCATCATTAAACGGCCTGAAGGAAAATTTCATTTAAAATTTTAAATAACCCCCGACACAATGTACTAAAAGCTAAATACAAAGTTGGGTCCCAGGTCGTCACCACCCCACTTTAATTAGTAATCTAGAAATATCACTTTTTAATTTTCATTTCGTTAGTTAATATTTTTTATACCCTTTCAATATCGTGTGCATTATTCTATTAGTCAAGCCGTTCATTTAAAACCCTGAGGGAGTTGTAAAATAATATGTAATTCTTTTTTTTTTGGCGGCGGCCATCTTGGACTGATTTTAATCAAACGGGTTTATCCGTACACCGGAAGAGCGCGGCGATGCTGACGAATAGCAAAACCCAATCGGGTTTATCCGTACACCGGAACAGCGATGGTGATGAATAGCAAAACCTTATTTGCCTGTGTTTATTTAAACAAAAAAACATTATGGCTTATATTATGCATTATCTGGAACTGCCAGCTCTAGGAACTTCTTTTTATTTCCTTATAAACAATTGAAACCCCTGGTTGCCCCTAGGTCTGTACTCCAAAAGACACAAAAAATATTTTGAAGTTACACTTCTTTCGTCGCGTTAGGGAAAAATTATGAGAGTAAAATTTTACGATGCGCCTTCAAAATAAAACGACACCCCTAAAGTTAGCCATAGTCAACATTTTAGTTTTTCAAAAAAAGGTTTGATAGTGTACACTTTCAATTGTCAAAATCTGTGGGCTCATTCCGGCGATTTAATTAATTCAATTGTACAAAAATCTCAAATTTTAATGTGGAGTGAAACTTGGTTAACCGATAATGAGATAACTAGATAATGTATTATAATAAAACCTTCAATGTATTATATTCCTTTATGTAATAGATATCGTATAAGGCAAAAGATAAAATTTGTGAAAGTTTTTTTTTTATCTCGTTTTTTTCAATATAAATTACGTTTATAAGCTTGCATTTGAATAATTTCATTTTAAATATGACCCGTGCATACGCATCACACAGGTCACCTAATAAAGTTCTTAACACAATAGCAATAACCCAAATACAGCAGGCGCAGCGGACGGAAGTATCAATCATGGCGCGAACTTGCAGCAACATATCGCGCTGCCAACGTTTCCGGCGTCTAGAGTTATGAGTGTGACTGCAGCACACACGCTCGAGTTAGGACCGCCCATTAAAATATTTATGCCCGCTTTCACTAAACCTAGGAATAACTTTCATCAGATGCCCAGTGATTTAGGTTATTCCTAGATCAATAAAAGGTTTCACGAACTTATTATAGAATTAGTGATGCCGTCTAAAGTTACAACACAGATCGTAAAGTTTCGTAAACTGAAACTTGACAGATGAAAAAGAAGATGAATTCGTTTTTCTTTTTCTTTCATAACCTTAAATCCATGTATATGATAATACAAACACAAAATATATTTATTAATAATATACATAAATACTTAGAATATACATATAAACACCCAGATACTGAAAAACATTCATATTCATCACACAAACATTTTCCAGTAGTGGGAATCAAACCCATGGATGGCCTTGGGCTCAGAAAGCAGGGTCGCCCAAATCGGCCGTCATTTAAAAGTGGTAGGTACTTAATATCCGCGCAATATATTCCACGGCCGTCAATCGGAGGCAGGGCGCAATAAATCTGCACTAGTAATAAACGGCGACTGCTCATAATTTACTGCTACATTCACGAGTTACTTTATGACTGCTGTGTGACCGTGAAAAGTCACGATTTAGATATCAAATTTGCGCCAAAATACACGTGTCATTATGGTTTTACAAAGTGTGACTTCGTTTATATGGGTGCTAGTATTAAACGCGGCAGAGATCATGCAGGTCTCTCGAATAGCCTGTGACACTTATTTGCTAATAATCACTAAGCCGGGCAGACTTGTTTGTGATCACAAAAAAAAAAAAAAAAAACAAAATTCATTTATTTGAAGTAGTAATGTAAACACAAAAGTCAAGTCTGTCTGTTTGCAGTGACTTTACCACCGGTTCGGAAGGCAGATTCTACCGAGACGAAGCCGGCAAGAAACTCGGCAGTTGCTCTTTTCCAACATCAACAATTTACATTTTAACATTTATTTTTTCTATCTTGTGAGAGATGAAATTGTCATCAAGAAATTCATCGATTGTATCCTCTCACCTCGCTGTAATAAATGTTTTTAACATATTCTTTAAATCTATGCATAGGTAGGTCCAAATTACCCACAAATGACTTCTGTACTTTTCGCAGACGATATGCAGATGACACTAATTTATGACCATTTCTTGTAAGTCGACTGTTTATGTCCACTTTTTGTTTAAATAGACTAATATGTTGTCTTACATATACCATATTATTATAAATATATTGTGAAGCTACAGTAAGTATACCTATTTTAAGTATAACTATGCCCACTACAAAGTATCAATTCGTTTATCGTTTATATGGATTCTTATCATCGGGGCAGCGGTCATGTAGAGTTGTCCTCATTAATAGCCTATAACAGCCCACTGCTGGGCTAGAGGTCACTCCGTAAGGAGGGCTTATTTATTTACTAGCGGACCCTCGCGACTTTGTACGCATATGATGCTAACATCATAATCATCGTGGCTAGCTATGTACCTTCTATTATTTTACGTGGTATACTGAGTAAGTAAGAAGTCATTATTATTAAGTATTAATCGATACATACATATATTCATCCATACATCCATCCTCACAAACTTACGCATTTATAATATTAGTAGGTACGCAAACATTCGATCGTTGTCCCATATGCCTTGCGACTTGCTATTATTTTGTTAAGAGTTGTGTAGTACTACTACTTTGTCTACCTACTTTGTCTCCGACAATATTTATCAGATCCTTATTAAAATAAGACAATACATACATGCTTGATAGCATACACTTTCAAATAAAAAAAGAATTACTAAAATCGCTTAAAATTTAACGGTGCTATGAAGTAAAATTTATGAAAATTTTCATCCCATTTCCCGGAGGAAACTTATTGTTTATCGGGATAAAAAGTATCCTATATGTTGACCCGGAATATCAGCTACCACTATACCAAAATTTATTTCAATCTTTTCAGTACTTCTCACGTGATGCCCGGACAGACAGACAGACTGTATAGATTAGGAAGCCAACGTGCATACAGCCTATCTTAACATATAGACACTTTTAACAATTGTTTTACACTCCTTTAAAGGTTGACGCATGCATAACACAAAAGACACTCTTTGTTTACAACCAAAATTTTGAGATGTATAGCCGCTAAACAATAAAAAAATACTAAAATAGGTACTTACATAACAAAGAAAAAGAAAAATAAAATATCTAAGAAAAATGACTAACTATCATGCAGTACTTTTAAAAGTTTTTGACTTCTTTTTTGAAACGGAGCGGAGTGTCGAATAATATCCAAGCCTAACTAAACAAGCTTCTAACCAAATTGTTGAAGGTAACAACTATTCTACACAGTGAAGCGGATCTGCCTAGATTTGATCTAGTGATTCTAGGTCTGAAAGTTAGCTTGTTCTTAATATGCGACCTAGCATTATTCAGTTTTTAAAGAAAATAAATATGTTAGTATTTATTTGTTTAATCATAATCACTCGAGGCAGAAGGGTTTGTCATCGCAGTAGTTGGAGAACGCTGCCCACGACAGAATATAACTTTGTTTAGATAAGTTATATATGTCGGGGCAGCGGTCATGCGGGATTGTCGTAATCAATAAATAGGACATAACAGTCAGTGGCGCGCACTGGGTTTCTTACCAGGGTATGGATACAGCAGGAAAATTGCATAAAATGGCAAAAATCCTCCTCCTAGACGAGCTATATATCCATTTTAGGGTAAGCAGTGCTTTTGTGCATGTATGAAGTGCACGCCACTGTTAACAGTAGATAACAGAAAGGGTGGTGGCAACTGTATTCATATCTACCGTCACAAATCAGTACGGCTCGCAGTCCTACCCCCTTATTAATAAACTTGGCATGACGTCGGAATAGTTCAATTCTTCCTTTTATGACGTTTCAATGTGAATGTTTCATCGCATTTAAACTGACAGCAACTTTCAAATGTCACAGCAAAACACTGCGTTACAATTCCAATGTTATGCCACGTTTATTAATGAGTGTGCACCTGTCCACCGCGAGTGATATTTTTTTGCTTCAATTTTTAAAACACACGTAAGTCTGAAATTTAAGTGGGAATCAAATTTTAAACCACTGCTTTTATGCCAATTAGATACCTAATCTCAAAAATAGAATAAATTTGGAAATAAAAGAATACAAAGAGGTATTTATAACTCACATCTAGCTTCGGCCATAAAAATTGGTTGTGAAAATATGTTCTTTGTTCGCTCAGCCGCCGCCTAGCTTACGTCAAAGCCTCTTCGAGCCATCTCCCCCACTATTTCCCTATCTGTTATCTCTACGCTTCGCTGCGTGTTCCGTCCCACTGAGTCACTTGTTGCATTCTCCAATACGACAACTTCTGCTCAATACCGCTTTTAGGATAAGGGCACGCAAACACTATGAGAATACACACAGGCTTGGGAGACTGTTTTTTTAACTCTATTGAAAACTATGAGATTACAAACAGGCGTGGGAGCCTGTTTTTTTAACTCCATTGAAACACTATGAGTATACAAACAGGCTTGGGAGACTATTTATTTAACTCTTTTGAAACACTATGGGACTACAAACAGGCTTGGGAGACTGTATTTTTTAACTCCACGGAAACACTATGACAGTTTTTGAACTTCATTGAAGCATTATGAGAACACAAACAGACGTGGGAGCTTGTTTTTTTTAACTCCATTGTATTTTGGAGCAGACGCTTGTCTTCCAACATGTTGGTTGGAAAATTTACGGTGGGAGGCTACTTTTTTTACTACTGAATTTAGTCGGTAGGAGGTAATATAACATTTCTTTTATATAAAGTACTTTGGGCCATACCAATTTATTAACCCGCCTACTATCCTTCGCCTGCTGTTACTTTTTAGTTATAAAGTAATGTCTATACTTTTTTACAAATCCGCCAAGTATGGCACTGCACTTACACGCAACTAGTGGTGTTGGAGCCATAAACATTCCTCCTCGTATCCGTTCGACAGCTCTTTTACGAATACGTATGAGTCAGGGATACGTTATCTCATCCCCAGATCGTGTGACGCCCTACTTTGTTTCAATAATGTTCATCCCCTATTACGAAAATCATATTTTTTGACGCCTTTCGGCAGACTTTCTGATGTTAATTGTTCGCAAGAATTTACTAAGATTCGTGACGATTTTTCTTAACTGCATCACGTTAGATGGTCAGTTATGGGCGAACCCAGCTTTTGGCCTTTGGGACCAAGTCAGATTTTTTAAGTCAGATCGTCCGCGGCTGTTTTATCATACACACTACACGAAGAAAACTCTAACTATACCAAATGTTTCATGTACCTACGTGACATGAAAAATTAGGTATATTGTGGTGGGACACACAACCCCAAATGATTCGGTTTTATAGGTATCTACACTTATAATAATAAATATTAAAAATAATAAATATACTACGATAATACACACATCGCCATCTAGCCCCAAAGTAAGCATAGCTTGTGTTATGGGTACTAAGATGACTGATGAATAATTTACATAAATACTTATAATATATAGATAAACACCCAGACACTGAAAAACATTCATGTTCATCACACAAACATTGTCCAGTTGTGGGAATCGAACCCACGGTTCACCTTTGATGCTTACATTACATGTAAAATATAACATAGAAGTGAGTTGATGGCGTTATCTAAATTCGTCAACTTAAAACTGAAGCTCTTAACGCACCAAATACTGTAACGGGTTGAAATTTGTACATTGTTTCTTGGCTACCATACATTTGTCCGTCTGTATCTTAGCTGCAATACATTTTTGAAGCTAGTGCATACATTGTATGAGAGATTTCGAAGCGAGTACGCCCCTGAGTGCGCCCATTAATGACTAGTTAGATAATTTAGATATCTTATACCCCAATTAACACGACCCTGTGATTAGGTTACTCCGATTGCCATCAGGTGTCATATTAAAGTTCAAAGCACTTGAGCTACTTTATATTTGTTCTATGGGAGCACCCTTTGATATTAATTTTATTGTCTTTTTAGTATTTTTTTTTATGGCAACAGAAATATATCAACTGTGAAAATTACAAGTGTTTTCCGTAAGGATCGGCATCCGTACGTGGTGAATATAAAGCGGACGCGTACGAAGCGCTTCGCATCTTCCTGTGCCTACAATATAAGTACCTTCAAATCAAGAGTGAATATGCATCTTCTAGGCATGTGCGCTCCACCTTAGGCTGCAATCTGCATCGTCGCCTACAAGCGCTCGTCTATAAGCATAAAAAAGTCTAGCTCTCACGGGTCATGAGATACATATGAGGTCCCTGGTGACAGACGGACAGCTTTGTCTAATTAATAAAATCCCGCAGGGCCATTACGTATCTCGCGACAGGCTTGCGACCGGCGTAAATCTTGCAATCACTGCTGTCAAACGTCACTTTTCCATATAATAAATAAACAAAAGTGATAAACAAAAGATGATATATTCTTTGGGCGCGGAACCCTTAAAAGTGATTCTGTCCCATTTTAGTTCAATTTTTAACGATGTAATTGATATATCTTCAGAAATATTAGCTCCTAAGTAGACTGCAAAACCAATCTCGCCACTAAACACATGCGATGAAAGCTTCCTAAAGCCGGCCGCACACTAAACACGGTTTTGTATAAAAACCGGATTGAGTTATGTGTTTTTATTTTTACTTCAAAGCATGTCGTATTTAGTAGTAGAGCTATTTGTCACAGAGCTCGTCCGGGGAAGTATGAATAACTGAACATGAGGATTAACACCTAGGTACGCCTCAGGTTGAGGGAGACAATGTGGCGGTACTTTTAGGATGTGTTTCTTGCAATTTTTTTATACTAATGTAACTTTCACAATTTGATAGCGTCCATGATTTCCAGATATTTGTCTATCCTCTGGCACTGTCGTATTGAACTGAGAACGTGGTTACATTAAAGCGGAAAATTGTGCGAAAACTAAACACAGGTGGCTTCTCAGGCATACAGTGCGGCTGGCCTTATGCTTCATATCCATTAAACTCAGTTTACGATACCGTCTAGCCAAATAAATTTATTTCTTATATATAAATAGTCCTTTAGTTTCGTTGCATTTCCGATTGTATTGCAAAAGAAATAAGGTTAATTGTTGCTTTCACGTGAGATTCATTGAGAGTTTTGAGGCATTCTGATATATTGCTTTTTGATTGGAGAGTGTTTTATCGACAACAAGGTTTTCAAGGTTCCCACTGTTTTCTACGATTATTTTAAGTAAAAATTATTATTTGAACATAGATTTCTTAACACAATGTTTTATGTGAAATTAAAACTACAAACAACGGCACGTACAAAGCAATCAGAAATTATATAAAAAAACTTGAGGGTAAATTTACTTCATACTGTCATACATAGCTAGTACCGCACTCAGATTTTGTCAATTACAAAGGTTTTAAGTTTTTTCTTAAAAATATTAAATTTTGTTCTATTTTAATGTCGTTGGGTAATTTATTATACATTAATGCTCCTTCAAAGCGTATGTTTTTCTTACCGTAATTTGTTCGTGGTTTGTTTAAGCAAATGTTATTAGCACTACAAAGTTGTGATCCATGTTCCTTTTTATAATTTTATACTTTATTTTACATATTCTTAACAATTAGTAGTGTTATATAGTGCCCCAAAGAAAGAGTAGCTTGTGTTATGGGTACTAAGACGACAGGTGAATATTTTTTATGATAATATACATAAATCCTTAGAATATACGTATAAACACCCAGACACTCAAAAACATTCATGCTCATTACACAAACATTTTCCAGTTGTGGGAATCGAACTAACGGCCTTGGGCTCAGAAAGCAGGGTGGTCATTGCAAGCTGGCATTGGTGCGTCGAAATTCGGAAGATCTAGACTCTTTCAAATAGCATTTTGATGTTTAACTGTTTCATTAATGTAATTAATTAAAAAAGTAATTATAAAATGAGACACCAATCTAATTCTTTTCAAATCGTCCCAAACAAAGCAAAAGAAACACTAAAAAGAATCTGAGTGGAATAACTATAGTTATCTTTGTCCAGCCAATTAGGTATCTGCGAGCCAAACAAAACGTTGACTTGACACGAATATTTTTGTTAATTTTCTTTTTTGTCTTCAGGCGATGTTATTCTACGCGCCGCGGTGGTTGTGGAAATCCTGGGAAGGCGGGAAAATCCGCGCCCTCATGATGGACTTGGACGTAGGCGTCTGCACCGAGATCGAGAAGAAGACGAAGAAGAAGCTCATTCTGGACTACCTGTGGGAGAACCTGCGCTACCACAACTGGTGGGCCTACCGGTACTACCTTTGCGAAGGGCTCGCTCTTATCAACGTTATAGGTAAGTTTAATAGCACAGCCTTTGATCTCGTGGTGACTGCCGACATGCTAGACAGCGACCTAGCTGTCTATAAGACCCTTACTCTGAGGCCAGTAAGTATCTTTCCCTCGCACTTAGTTAAGTTTTAAAGACTGTGAGATGGTGATAACAAAAAAAAATACCCGGCTAAGTTTGTTGTGGGCTCTTCTTAAACCAGGGCGCGTTTGGAACCCAGGGCGCGTTTAAGTTGGCGAACGAAGTTATCATCATCCCCTTACAATTATGTAAACATATATTATGTATGAACGCTTCATAAGTGCCTGTGATAGGCCTACATGCATAAAGAAATTTTGAATTTGAATTTTGAATTTGACTTTAATCTCCAAAGAACATACTGTGCACTTACAAGAGAACTTAAAACTAGTGACATTAAGTTTTTGATTAGTTTAATTGGTGATTCGAATCTGTATATAAAGAAAAATATAAATAATTTATTAATTAACTAAACAGTTAAAAATTTGGACAGTGAGTTACAACATGATTATTCTGTTAAGACGGCTTCTTTGGATCTCTGTATGACAAACCTCACTCTATGGTTATAGCTTAAAATATCCATCCCACTTCTGAACAGTAGAATGTTATGATATCATGATGAAAACTATGTTTCTATGTTGCTACGCGAATAACGGATGCATTAAATAATCAACAAGCATGCTTTCGGATCTATGATATTATAGTAGAATAGAAGGAAAGATCTTCTATTTGGACTAGTACTATTATTATAGAGGACTAGTCTCTACTAATATCAATACATTGTTTTGATTTACAATCGCGCCACTAGTTGAAGATTCAGACCAACGCACGCGGCAGATGCTCTGCTGATATTTTACTTTGTGAAAACACGCGCCCACGAAACAAGCGGAAATATGAGTTTTTTTTAATACCCTTAAAATTTGGTGCTCTTATCAAGGTTATCAAGTTTGAGGGTTACGTGCCACTGGTTTTCTTATTAAGTGATTATTAATAAGAAATATAAATAGTCTAATATATAGACTAAACCATCTAAATTGTGCGCCAACTCACTATAACTGCTTCAATTTTATCTAAAAAATAAATATGACCTGATAGGACCTTGATTTAAGTATGTTTTGAATAACGACTGGTATATTAAACTTCATCATTAAAATATCATCGCACCAGCAGGTGCAGAAGTAAAGATACTAATGAATTATGATTAAAGAAAAAAGAAACAATAAAACAAAAATCTTGTGCAATTGACACACGGTAGAACTTCTGAAAAGTAGCCTACGAGAGATTCAGGTGGATAGAGAGTATCAGGCAGCGAGCGAGAAAAACGTTATTAGAATGAATGTAAAGCTTATTTTTGTTTCTATGGTAACTAAAACCAAAAGTCTCATGTATTCGTTATAAAGAAATAACACTTCAAAAAAAACTTATTCTATTCTAATTCCGGAAAGTTATGACTATCTGTAATATTACTCTTAACGGGTCTACATCTCAGCATATCCCGTGCATTATAAACTTTAATTCATGGTCACAGACAGATGGAAAATCGAATATATAAATGTCTACAAAGACAAAAAGGAATCTTCAACAAAGAAATTTTCAAAACATTGTTCCTGTATTTTATTTTGTTTCTTTATTGTTTACATAACAAGGTGGCCAAAAAATATACATGTTTAACCAATTTATCGCCGAGGGCATGGCCCCAATTGTCGCGGGACTGCATGGCCAGCAAATTTGGCTTCACCGAAGGGGGCCGTTTTTGTTATTGGAAAAACGGAAGTTGGCTACAGAGGCATATATGGAATAATAATCTCGAAGGCCCTTTAGGACACCTCTTTTGATATTAAATTCACTTATAGTCTTTACGTAATGAGGAAAGAAATTCCACAAATTTTTCCACTATTTATACCATAGACTATTTTGGGACCAATTAGGCGATATAATATTATTACTTTGTAGTATTAATAGATTTTAGCTGTAAAATTATTTATAATAGATAATCATAATGCGTTTATCTCGTAAACTGTTTTTGAATCTAGTTTTAAATATAATTCAACCACTATTGTCATTATTATTACTAATTTAGCTATCACTCCTCCAGGGCAAATGTTCCTCATGAATCGTTTCTTCGATGGCGAGTTCATGACGTTCGGACTGGATGTCATCGCGTACATGGAGTCTGACCAGGAGGACCGGATCGACCCGATGATCTACATATTTCCGAGGTAACAACTATTTATCATTGAGCAATAATTCATTAATCATTATCTTTAGCGTATTGATATCTCATCCGCCGGGTGTAGATCTTCTTACTCAATAGAGAGTTCTAATGCGAACTTTAATAGCTCTAAATGATAAAATAAGCAACTCCAGGCTGGTACCTTCTACGAGTAATTAGACGAAAACCCCAATATTTAACAATGATTCTAATGTTTTAGCATTTAGAGTTAGAACTGAATAATTATATTCAGTTTCAAAATTGTTGATTTGTTTGTGATTCTCTCATTTTGTTTTAGATTTATGATTCATACTGTGTGTAACCATGAGGCTGATATAGAGGTCACCCACAAAAGCCCCTTAAATAAATTAATAAAAAAATGAATGTAAACAACTCAGGAACTCCGCATATTTAAAAAAGTACATAGAAACATTCTCATCTACTTTTGCGATAATGTATATTATAGATACTTGTTACAGAAATCCACGTTGACGTGGTTGAAATAATTTGATTTATTTGTAGGCCTGTATGCCAATAATTAGCCATTTTTAAGCAAGACTAAGTAAGCGGAAGAATTAAGATTTATTGAAATATGTTAAACACAAATAAGTTATCTTTTTTTTTTTGGTTTTATTTACAGGATGGTCAAATGCACACTGTTCAATAAATTCGGGTCTTCGGGTGAGGTGGAAAGGCACGACGCTCTCTGCATCTTGCCACTCAACGTCGTCAATGAGAAGATCTACGTCTTCCTCTGGTTTTGGTTCGTCATACTCGGTATCCTCACATTCATCACCCTTGTATACCGAATAGTTATCATCTTTTCGCCACGCATGCGTGTGTATATGATGAGGATGCGCTTCAGACTCGTGAGACGAGACAACGTCGACACAATCGTCAGAAGAAGTAAAATGGGTGACTGGTACCTTCTCTACATTCTTGGAGAGAACTTAGATTCCGTAATATTCAGAGATATAATGCACGAGTTTGCGAACAAGCTGAATCACAACTACCAGCACCACATTCATGGCGTTCCGGACGCGTGACCTCCGATCCCGGGTTGGGTATTCCACACGTGACTGACGTCGTTGCAGCGCGACATGGACCCGCCCGTCTAAAGTGCGCTGGAACTCATTAGAAGTGTAGACTTCAACGGAGACAATCTCTGTTCGTATGTAAGAGAAAATAAATCGGGCCAAGTCAGCTGCCTTGCGGCACCCTATTTCCGCCGGCCGGACTGCTACGCGGAGTGTAAGATACATGTCAAAGACTTTAATTGACGATATTTGTAATCGTTACAGTGCAATTCTAAATATGCAATAATAGAATGTACTTAATGTTTAAGAATGTGATCTCAGGATGAATCCTATCGAAAGCCTTATTGAAGTCGACAGTGACGGCTATCCCGTTAGAAATATCTAGTGTTCAACTTTTAGAAGTATTTTACTTATAGTTTCGCTGCTCGTAGTAACTGTTTGTCAGGAACGCTTTGTTTTTTTCTACTCTAGCTAATATTTGAGAATAAGCACACAGATGGCACATCGTTTATCTTTTACACGATTTCTCACTTGCAAGGATTTGACAGACCAAAAAGGAAAATAAAGCAATAAATAATTAAAGGAACTAATAAGTAATGTAGGATTAGTAATCGTAATTGGAATTTAAATACAATAATAATTACATAATATAGATAGACCATTGCGAATGTCCAAATCGGGCATTCCTACTGGGCATGCATCACTGACGTACTTACCTTTTGCGCGCCAAAAGACATTTTACGTTAAACACTAGACAAATAAATGAACATAGTTGTACTTATATTGCAATATTATCAGCATCAATATTAATATGATAGACATAATTTACTATTGAAATAAGTTCCTTTGAAGTTTAACATACGTGTTCAGTGTAGTAAGTACGTTTTCGAAAACGACTGAAATTTTGGAAATTATAACAATAAATTGTAAAGAAATTAAGCGTAACTCAAAGCTATGATTAGACTAATTTTGGATGCTTTAATGCCGGAATCAGATGATTCGCTATAATGTATGGATCTAAATCAAAAGACAAAGAATTATAAAAGTGAATGCTATCACATCAGTGTTATATGATTTCGTTAATTTTTACAGTTCAAAAAGTCAGACACTGAACCGAATTCCTATGAACAAAATCTCTTCATGAAGATGAATTAAAATATTTCGACGCTTTATTTTAGGCATCGAAAATTAAACCATTAATGAATCGTCTAATTCCGGCCTAAGATGTATTTTGAGTATTCCAAAATTATTTAGAATTTAGACGCGGAACTCGAAAGATTCTGTGTGACATTCAAATCGATTAATCATTCAATCTTGATATTTCTTGTATAAAGATTTGTCATAATTTACGTCATAATGACGATTTCGATGTCAATAAAGAATTATGGCCACTGAGTCGTAGTGTACGTTTTCAAGTTAACAAAGTGACAGTGGCGTCACGTTTGAACGTGGATATAAAATTACAGATTAAAGCTAACGCTCAAGAGCATCCGAGTAAGTTAACTTGAAAACTTAAACTAGTAGCACTGAAGAACATCTAGTTGTGACTAATACGTGGAAACGTATTAGATAATGTAATTGTTGGAGAGCTGTTGTGTTTATTAGTAGAGAAAATTGTTAATGTGTCGGTTGTTCGTCTGTAATGATTTAAACAGTAAAGCAAATTGACGATATTTCAAGAGTCCCTGCAAATGGACATTATAAAGTCACGAGTAAAGTAGATGTACTATTCTTTGAAAATGACGACGTTTGCGGAGGCTCTAAATCTTACAACTATTTATCTTCAAAACCCATTTACAGTGCCACCATTATCTGTGGAATTTAAAAAATCGGAACACAACACTAAAAAAGTTACATCTTAAAATTGAATCTAACAATGAAACAATGACTTGAGTGTTCTTTTAGATTACAATCGTAACACACAAGAAACTACACTGTGTTGTAGAGAGACATTAATCAGTAACTTACGTCACAAAATGCTATTCAAACGCAAGTCGGAATTATTGGAAATTACTTTTCAGATAACAACTCTTATTTGTGGTCTTAGAAACTCTCTGTTGGTGTAGGTTTCTATTAGCTCGGGTCAACTTTGTGAATTTCTATCGGTCAAATCTGTTCCATCAAAGGCCTGCCGGTCGAGGTTAGTTACCGGCCTTCCATGTGTAGATTCTAATAGACTGCCATACCTCTTCTAAATTATACGGATTTTTTTTTACGATACCAGGGATGAAATTGAATTCACTCGTTTAGTATATTCTCGGTGGAATCTGCCTTCCAAACCGGTGGTAGACTACAAACAGACTGACTTGACGTTTCAAAAGTGCTTATAAACTGGGCCTACTTGAAATAAATGAATTTTGTTTTTTTAGTACACTTTAAAATGATAGTAGTATATGAGAACATAAAAAGCATAGTTCGTTGATAATTTGGTGGCACTGGTAAATGAGTAAGATCAGGGCAATTTATTTATCGGATAAATTATTACCTGTTCACCAAAAAAAAATTGTCCTCGTATGATGTATGTTTCATATAATAGAATATAATTATTGTTAATAGCAATAACGTGTTCACTGAATAAATTGATTTTAATTATTTATTCAGCCTAGGTAAATTATAATTATTATTTATTTTATATATTATAATATTATATATACCGATAAGCTGATACATTGTTGATAAATACTAAGGAAGCCTGTGGACAAAAGTCAATGCTAAATATGAGAGTCTTTTAAATTGTAATCCTTGGTGTATTCAGTAAAATAACAGCAGAATTATATTAGACTACAAAATTTGCATCACGGCTTAAAACGTCTAAACAATTCCAAAATATACATATTTCAAATGCGCTATTGAAGCAAATTCTTCAGATGGTTTATCATAAACGATAGTTAAGGAAACAAAATTTTAAGGAAACTTAAGCTACTAAACTATCTTTATACACAAATAAAGCAACCTACATAAACAATAAATGATGAAACCAAAACCGGCCTACTTACATTAAAATCAACGAATTAGCATACTTCGGGAATTCATAGTCAATTGTTAAGAAACTAAATTAAAAAAAAATTAAGTAGGACACTTATTATTGCGTACATAGACAAATAAAAAGTCTTTTAATATTTACAAGCACGATGGGATCCCAGAAGGGCATTAATTCAGCATGTTTACCGGGTCTTTTAAGACCCAGAGCTTATCTCACATTCAAATTTCCCTGGACTTACTTAAGAATAATTGTATACTTTCTGTTAAATTTTTATTTACAATTTTTCTATATGTTTATGTGGTGTAAATAATAAATTTCATTCATTCAATCAATAGAAGAAGCACTGCATTCGAAAGACAAATTTCCGTTGGTGGTAGACGAAATCAAACCAGGCAAGAATTTGTTGGACCAAATCACCACCGGATCCAAAACACCACCAGAAGTTTGGAAATCCTTACCAAGATTTTCTCACCAAACGAGGATTTCATTGGTCGTGATGCTGATAATTATATTTAGTCTGATGTTACTTTTATTAAAACACCAAATTTTAACGGATGTTAAAGACGTAAGCTTTTATGATTGCATTTATTTTATATCAGTGATTGATTCTTGTCTGCGAGGCTAAAATAAACATCTAAATATATGTATATCTAGTCATTAAAATAATGGGATGAATGCAAACGATTAAGTAGGAAACGAAACAAACAGGATACTTTTAGCATCGGCGTGTAGCGATTCTGTCGCATTACGGAATTTGGTAGCAAAAGCTAAACTCCGCGATGATAGCGATTGATAGTTTGATAAAAACACTCCATACAGTAAGTAAATTCATTAGAATACCGAACTTAACATTGGTTGAGAGAAAAGGTCAGGGGAGATCATATTATGAGACTTGCTACAGATCATAACAAATATTGATAAGAACCATGCCAAAATTTTAAATTGTTGTTTGTCAGGGTTTTTACAGTGTCAAAATGACAACTATATTAGCAAGTATATCTCTCGTTGTTAGTCCCGATGCAGAAACTGTTAACTTAAATTTAATGAAAAAGTGTTCATAAAATTTAAGTTAACAGAAATTGATAAATGATGTTAAATCAAACTCAACGAAGGTTTTTAACTGTCGATTCCACGGCCTCAATGTACTCGGAATTTCAAAATAAAATATATCAAGCCAAATCGCAAGACGCCGATACTTTATTTAGATTGACAGTGAACTAGCTACAATGCCAATTTTTGCATGTCCTGAAATTTTTGTGTAACCACTCAGGTGTTCCATCATAAATTTTGTTGGTTGCGTGGTTACTCACTACGAACAGCGACAGAGTCGCACGTGTGCTAGGGCCCTAAATAAACAGGAAAATAAATAATGTTCGAATCGTTTGTATGATTAGTTGTTTACATTCATTGCCTTTTAAATGCAAAGTAAATCCTCGCTTAAGAGACATCACCGGATGTCTTATTTCGTTTAATCTACGAATGAAAACATACATTACTGTAGATAAACATTTGAATTCCGGTACCCATTACATTGTTAATAAATACTCTTGCAATAAATAAGCTTGAAAAGTGGCTCTTATTTCACTGTGGCTGCTGTTTTTTCTAATTTAATACCTAATTTCCCACACTCTTACTCACATTCCTTTAAATGTGAGTATGAGAAAGAGTGCAGGTGGAGTTTCTATCCGCACCGAGGAGGTGTAAAGCAAGACGCGAGGTAACACTTATACTGCGCAACCTTCCTTAATTAATTACACATTTCTAGGCAACTGTACCCTGTACAGAAGGGTAGAGAGGATTCCTACTATCAAATATTTCTTTAAATTTTGGGTTACTGTGTTCAGCCCACCGCTTTATGCCATCTTAGTATTTGCTTTTCTATAAAACGCCAAGGAGGTCTCCTGCTGATATCTCTTCCGAAGATTGCGACCAAAATTTTGCAATGTAGGTTGACATTTGACACAAACGCTGATGTTTCTCAAGCGATAAATTGCTAAACAAAGCATCGAGTGTGTGTTTTTGAGTCGACTAACACTGGAGTTTGCGTTAAAGTTTTGGTAAATGACAGTGTACCCAATTTTTTCCGACTGTTTTAAAAGTGTGGTGAGTTATTTACGATGTAGGTTTATTAGAGCGTTTAATTTCAATGTATAAATTATTTACTTGACTACAATAAAACTTTGAAATTAACAAATTATGTTACGAGTGTGATATTATTTGGCATGAAGAGCTATGCAAACTAACTAGCTATGAACGCAAACTCTGGTAGCGGGTTCGTTTACTCAAAAACTTACACTAAGAACTCCTTAGCTTTAAAAGAACTTATACGATTTCAGACCTTATCGCTATTTAATAGAGTACATATCCGATTAATGCTGGTCTAGATCAGACACAGGTACCTACTGGAAGTGCGTTTAATGTGAACGTCTCTGTTGCACTATAAAAGTTGCTGTATAGCCCTAATAATAGAGATCGAAATTGCAAAGCATATTAATCAGCGTATTACTTTGTTTTGTATATTATGTCTTAAGTTGATAATAAATGAGATAATTTGTTAAAAGTAATCCATTTTTCCATACCATTTTATTGAAAATAAACAGAAAACAAGTTGATTTCCAAAGATAGCTTTAATTTCAAAATGATAACAACTTAATGTGGTAGGTATAGGATTTGAATTTACACCTGTGGTCTTACTACCATCGCATATTGCAGTATTAATTTGAAATTACTCACATTACATACAATGAAACTGTTTAAAAATGAGGGTTTTAACTTTGAAATAACTCAACAATATAAAAATATTACTGCGTTAAGCGATGGTAAAAGCCCCATCGTGCATTGCGTTTTGGTAATCACAGGTTTCATAAACCTCATACGTGTCACAGTGGATATATAGTCGTTCGTCTGGTCTTAAGTAGTTCCTATAATGCGCAGGAGTTATGTGGGCTTACTACAATAGCTGAACGCAGTATTATATTAATATAACAGTTCTTTATAACATACCTTGACCTCCCTGAAATAAGGTTTATAATCCTGAAACAAGAGCGTCGACATTAACAATATAATACTGGGCCGAAGAATGCTATTACGATTGTGTCTTAATGGTCGATCTATGACATCCTAATACTGATGAAAAATTATTTATTAAAATGTTTTGTGCAACAAATACTTAATAAAGGAAGTTCGCTTGCAGTGGGTGCGTCTTTTTGTCGGTAAACAAAGGGTAAAAGTAAGGTCCTATTACTCCGCTGTCCGTCCGTCTGTCACCAGGCTGTGTCTCTGAACCGTGATAGTTGGACGGTTGAAATTTTCACAGCTGATATATTTCTGTTGCCGCTAGAACAAATAATACTAAAAAGCAGCAAAAAAACAAAACATTTAAGAGAGCTCCCATAGAACAGACATGATTTCTGTGTTTTTAAAGATTATGGATTATTTGGGATTTGGTTTTAAATTGTTCTTTTATTCATTAGTACTTTTTGTCATTGCTCGAGCACCACAGCCCGTTTTCAATAGGCGTCTTCTAAATCGAATGCCTAACGATTAAAGCTATAGAATACTAAGTCTATAGAAAAAAAAAAAGTTTCACCACTACTAGGTGATATCTATTGGTTAAAGGTTATATCAACCTTTGCCTATGAGTCTCCTTAGCGTTACCTTGTTCGCCGTTAGTAAAAACGGTCATAAGACACGATTGTAAGCAGACTTTAGTTAGAAGCGACGGTAGCCAGCTTAATGCCACTGTGTGATGCCAAAAGGAAAGCAAATCAGTATTGTATGGTAGTGACATGTTATACGCCAAATATTGTGCCAAAGTTATAACCTAATGTAATAATAAAATACTCTTAGTGATGGGCGACTTTGTAAGGAGGAAGCAGGGGTTACCAAAGGAGACGAATAAATTATGAAAAGCATCTCTTGTATTTTTATTTGAACCTCTTTATACAGTCCACCACTCCGCAGTGGGCCAGCGTGGTGGATTACGGCCTTCACATGGATGGGAGACCCCTGCCCTGCAGTGGCCGGTAATCAGTGGCGTGCACAGGGTTGTCAACCAGGGTATACATAAGGCCTTTCATATCAAATAATTTGGGTAGGCAGTGCTTTTTTGCATGTATGAACTGAACGCCACTGCCGGTAATGGGTTAATATGATGATGATGATGCAGGGATAAATAAATACCAGAAAGCTCTCGGCCTTGTAGTTCCTAGCATTAAAACTAACAACTTTTATCCTACGACTCAAAATTCAATATTAATTTATTTCATACAATAAAATAAATAAATCTTTTTACTTCTGTAAAGCGACATTACGCTGTGAAACCAAATATATGTGTGTTGCGAAACCGCTGCGAGCATGCACGATAGATTCGTGGTTCGCGCGCGTGGTACAGAGTAGTAACAGAGTAGAGAATTCATGCAAAATATTTAATATTGAATATTTCACAAACTATCAAGTTAAAAAAAGTCGTAGAACAAAAGTTGTCTTAATGTAAATAACTACAGTCAGAGAGCTTTCCGGTATTTTTATTGAACCCTGTATGAAAGTGGTAGTGTGGAGTGGTGATTATGCCGGGTGGTGACGGCAGGTCAATAAACCATTATAGATGTCACCACCTCGGCTCTTCTCGCGGTATTCATATGAGGCGACTAAGGGAATATAACGTAAAACTGGCAGCACCATCTCTCCGTGCTACTACTACTATAGACTGCGATCACAACCCTGGGCAGGAAACCCAGCGTTGTGATTATGGGCAAAGCCTCCCGTTGGCCGTGACTTTTAGTCCAGCAGTCGACTGCTATAGATTTCGTATGATGATCTTTATCTACACGGTACAGTACGAATACGATAGAAATAAAAGTTCTTCTAAATTAAATCTGCCGTCGAAAGAGCAACTGCTGAGTTTCTTGCCGGCTTCTTCTGGGTAGAGTCTGCCTTCCGAACCGGTGGTAGAGTCACCACAAACAGACAGACTTGACGTTTCAAAAGTGCTTATATTAGGCCTACTTGAAATAAATTAATTCTGAATTTTGAAGCCCTGTCGTGTATTAAGCGATGATATAGTACGCATTTTGATAATCACAGGTTTCATAATCGATGCCAAGATTAGGGATTTGATTGAATATAATTTTCGGAGTTACTTGTAACAGACTTGATGTTTTATAAGTAGGAATTACTTGAAACAAATGAATCTTGAATATTATATATTATTTATTAGCTACAACTGTGGCTTATCGCTAAAACTCCGAATGCCTACAATGTTTAAATCTTAGTTGTTAGCGATAACCTTTGTTAAACAGTTAAGCGAGAAATAATTAACCACATAAAATAAACCGTGTTTAATTCTGACAGCACGCTTCAAAGTGTAAATAAAACATTATTAAATTTAATGTTTCCAACACTCTAAGTACCAAATATATCAATTTTAAATGTTTTTTTAGTTAATCACATGGCATTTACAGTACGTATAAAGCTTTATTTTATAAAAATAATTATATAAATAAATAAGTATACTAGAACAATACACACATCGCCATCTAACCCCAGAGTAATACATCGCCATAACACAAGCGTAGCTTGGCACTAAAGTTACTGAATGAATAATTTATATATAATATACATAAATATACACAGACATTTTCCAGTTGTGGGAATCGAACCCACGGCCTTGGACTCAGAAAGCAGGGTAGCTGCCACTGCGCCAATAGGACCTAAAAGACAAGATACGTAGTCACACCACACATAAACTTCTCGGGGTTCATTAAAAACGCGGCCTTACATCCAAATAGTTAATTCGGTGTTTTGTCACAATTCATCTGACGGCATAATTTACTCCAACGTGATGACAATTTTCTTAATAAGGCCCCTCGTGTTTTGGAAGACGGTTACCAAGAAAACAAATTGAAATACTCTCTTACGTATCTAAATATTATCCCTTAGTTTATGTTTTGCACGGTCGCAACCAGGGAATCGTGTTCGAAAAACGAAACGACATAATTCATCTAGTTTTAGAGTCGTTAATGCATTGATGTATAGAGGGAGATGCCTCATGAATTGTGAATTGCATATAAATCAATAAAAGACAAAAAGTTCAATACCAACGAGAATCATAACGAGAGGTGATGTTGCTTTTTAAAGTAATTTATTTATTTATTAGCGATTTTTACATAAGCTTTGTAATATGCATTAAATGTTCGAGCATACACAGTGTATGTAAAATCATATAAAAGTAAACACAACATGCATTTTCCGCAAAGATACTTTAGATCACTAAAATAACAATTTCATATTAACTGGATTTCTGAACTTCTTACAATTATTGGATAGATTTGATAGATAGAAGCAGGCGTTACTTTGCGGAAATCTGTGATATATGAAAATTAAGCTTAATTTGCTATACTCCGCGAAAAGCAGGAGAATCTGTGTGGTGTAATTTAAATTTTCTTCAATCCTTATACTCCACACCGAACAGCAGCAGCATCTTCGGCAATGTACCCTCTACGCACGTTTCGCTCCGAAACCGCAGCATTCTCAGGAGATGTTGACTTTACAATGAATAATTGTTGTTCTTACAATTATATCTTCATTGCTTTATATAATTCCAATTAGTAAACACACATTAACAATTACAAGCTAACATTAATATTTACAATAAATATAAGCCGTCTAACTGTTCACTTATGGACATTGCACCCAAAATGCTGGCGCTATTGCCGCTTTGAAATTCTAGACTTACCTGTTGTACTAAATAAGCGCCAGCTCTTGGATCACCAGACGTCCTAATTTACTTTGCTTATAATATGAAATTTAAAACACACAGAATATTCTTAAATGGACTAAAAACAAGCAATAACCTTTATTAATTTGGTCAACGCAAAAAAAATTAAGCTCTATACACAAACGGCCAATCACCGTTGAGCTTTTAAACAAGGTAGATTAGTTAAAATGTCCTCACTAATTAAAATGTTTCGATGATCGAAAGCGATTAAACTATTGCGAACTTATAAATCTTATAACTAGGGGTACTGATAACGAGGTCAGACGGCCAAGTATAACGAAAGTAAGTACATAGAGATTAGTAACTATTTACATTTAACATGTTGAAGCAAACGGTTGTTTTCGTGACGTTGGTTTGCGTCGCCTACGCGGCCGTTGGGTTGGCCCCCCTGGAGGAGAAACCGAAGAAATTTGGTGAGTCCCTGTTATTTTCAATCACTAATGCACTCGAAATCCCCTAGACATAATCAGTCACATAAAAAAATTAGCAGAATTAAAAGCACGTATGTTGATAATGTATGTGCATAGAGTAATATCTACTGAAATAAAAAGTAACCTTCATTACCCGTTGTTTAATCCTCAACCTGCCTGTAAATGTCCCCTCTAAATTGATGCAGACGTTTTGGAGATTAACCTAAACTAACAGACGGACCGACAGACTAGACAAAAATTTAAAAATATTTTTTTGTTTAAAAGGACGTTAGGTTTCTTATTATTGTAAAAACACTGATATTTTGATATTATATAAATACCCTTAATTTTTTTTTTCCAAATAATTTCGGTAGGCATAGAAGATTTATAAATAGTACTTTCAATGATATTAGACATACGAGTATATTTCGATATTAGAATTGTGTCAAGTCACACAATAACAAGAACAAGCGTTCAATAAAAAGTTATAACAATATTTGTTTTTATATATTTTTCTTTCTTCTTCGAAGGATTCTTTATTTTTCTTTTTTTTAGCGGAGATCGAAGGATGCTACATTGCAGAGCTCGATACAGTAATACCGTTTGGTAAATCGGCGCCCTCGAAGAGTTCTTGTATGGAATACAGCTGCGGGAAAACATTGGTGCAGTTTGTCTCGTAAGTAAACCAAAGTGTGGATTACGATGTAAAAAAGGCTCCGAAAGTAAATAATAATATAATATTGCAATAATATAATATTATTATTTTAATTGCTTAACAAACGCACATAAATTAGAAAAGCTTAGATGCGTGTCGGGATGTGAACTCGGCCCACCGAAAGTGAAACCGAAGTCGTAACCACTGAACTATCACCGTTTATGATATTGTGAAACATTCATACACCAACTGCACACTTCTTGCATTGTTAAAAAGGCTTCACTCGTGTGCCTAGCCTAATATGACTGATGTATTCTATCTTTGCACTGAAAGATCGAGCGCAGTAAGGACAAATGAAGGTACCTTCAACATAATTATACATTATGTTGGAGTGTGGTTTTATTTTAAGATGGACGCGTTTAAAATCGAGTTCACTCATCTGATTTTCACATCATGAGTTGCACAGGGGCAGGGCGTCTCCATTTTGTTCTTCTCTGAGTTTTCCCAACTTTAGGTAGCGATTTTGCCACTCTTCATATTTCTTTACAGAACTTCTCTTAATTTGGGGAACTGACCGCCCTGTTTTCGCTCTTGAGTTATGAGTAAAAGATGCGTTAGTAATTAAAATATCACTTGCTTCAACGGTGAAGGAAAACATCGTGAGGAAACCTGCATGCCAGAGAGTTTTCCATAATGTTCCCAAAGGCGTGTGGAGTCCACCAATTCGCACTGGGCCTAAACAATTCTCATTGTGCGAAGAGACCCATGGACTGTACTGGGCCGGTTATGGGTTGATATGAGAGAGAGAGAGAGAGAGAGTAAAAAACGCGAGCAAGAAGAAGTAAAAGTTATATTTTTCAGATGCGGGGCAATTGCTGCTGCACCACCTTGCTACGTGGTGGAGGATAAGACCAAACCCTACCCTGCTTGCTGTCGTACTATACGGTGTGATAACAGACACTAATCCAGATCCATGTTATTAGTGTAGGCCTTGGATCATTATGGTATACGTTATGGATCGTTATTTAAGCAAACTAGTGCCGTATTTTAGTTTTTTTCTTGTGGGAGGCTTTGGCCGTGGGTAGTTATCAACTGACCGACAACGGCGTGCCGCTAAGCGATGACTACCATACATCCTAATAGGTTAGCCCGCTACGATTTAAGACTGTCAGATTGCAGTCAAGTGCTAACTTATAGTGGAATAAAAAAGTTAACTTCTATGAAAATGAAGCCTAATATGCTATTAGTCTAATTTTCAAAGTCAACATCTGAGGATGCGGTATCGGAGCGAAACTTGCGTAGAGGGTACATTGCCGAAGATCTGCTTGGTGTGGAGTATAAAGATGGAAGAAATTATAAATTACACCATACAGATTCTCCTGCTTTTCGCGGGGTATAGTAAAATAAGCTTCATTTTCAATGTGTGTAATAAATTATACATGCAATGAAAAACTACAAGTTACTGGTTGTTTAAAAATACAATAATACCAACAATTTTTTGATGTAAGCAGTACTTTTGTGCATGTATGAAGTGGCCCAACGGCTTAGTACCCAATTTTCAAGCAGCCTTTTATTTTATCCGACTTAAGTAACCAAACGCTCTTTTCACTCACCGTCTTAGCTAACGATCCAAATCGTAAAGCATCTATGAACCTAATACACAATTAGAGTAAGCTGTATGACAAAAGATACTATAAATAAGACTTTTTTACATAAACAGTCCTGTTTACCATAACCACTTAAATATCTATGTATATTCTTTTATCTGCGAGATAACCTTTGTAATGATAAAGTAACCAATTCTACCTTACTACTTATTGTTTTTTTTGTTATTATTTCTGTTATCATCATCATTCATATCATATCATCACCTTTCATCATAATAATATAAACATATACGGACCTCTATGGCGAAACGGTGGGCACTGTAAATCCAAGTGCGAGGTCCTAGGATCGTTTCCGGCAGGGGAAATTTAGGAATATAATTTTAGAATTTTCACGGATCTGGTCTGATGGGAGGCTAGTTACCAACCTACTGATGAAGACGTGCTGCTAAGCGATTAAGTTTTCCGGTACGATATCGTGAGGTTAAACGATTGAGAATATGGGTTTAACATAACTGAATGAAATGAATGAATGAATGAAATGAAATACACTTTATTGTACAACAAATTAAAAAAAACAAGCATTAGAAAAAAAACAATTAAAATAAAGGAAAAAAGGTACAATAGGCGGCCTTATCGCTTAAAAGCGATCTCTAACTGCCATACCGGAAACAAGTTAGACCCTCTTATGTCAGACTCAGTGGCGTGCATCTCATAGATGCAAATAAGCAGTGCATACCCTGACCTCAGGGCCTCTCAGACCATAAGGACGACTTAAAATTTAAAGATTGAAAAAAAAATAAACAATTTATAGAAAACTATAAAAGCGCCATCTAGTTAAAACCAGCCGCACTTCTTTGTAAATCAATGGACAAGTCCCGTGTCATGGTTTAGAACTAAAATAGACAAACTGCATAATATTTCGACTATATTTTAATTTTGAGTTGTAAACAGTATCCCTAAATAAAAAGTAACGCTTTAAATATAATTTAAATCTCATAAAATTAGCTGGGGTTTTCACGATTAAGTATCCATTGCCGGGCAAATCGTTTATGCGTCGCTCGAATTAATGCGCCGCGCCGCCGCGGTCTCCATAGAAGCACGGCGATTGAATGCATCTGTCGTTACTTGTGTGCACCAGCACACATGGAAGTTCTGGTGTGTAGTGATATAATCGCGTGCGTGCTTACACAATATTTGGCTCTTTCTATGTGTGCGAGTTTTCCAGGTTTCCAGTATAGGGGTTTCGCTTGTGTGCAAATCTTAAAAGCACTGCTTACGGAAATTTGAAATCCAAATGTATGCTTTGTTTTTTTATAAGCACAAGTAATTTGCTTTGTTTGTTATTGTTTAAAACGGCAATAATTCTTTTTTGTAGTTAAAAAATTTATCAATGAATTTTATTACATTCAAGGTCTTTAGAAATTTATAAGTACCTAATTTGTTCAAAAAGTATATTAAAATAACCAAATTAAAAGTTGCCGAATTATGTTAAATAAATTATTAACGTATACCAGGTGCCATTGGTAACTGATGAAGTAATATTCTTCAAATGACAACTTTTAATAGCATTTGTGTACTAAAAAAATATTACGGACATATTTTGACTATGATATTCTCATTATCGCTGGCGATCGCTGAATATAAGTTGTTCTGTCATAACAACTTATATTCACCGAATTAGAATTAATTACTGTGTTTTCGTTTGCTGTACGGTTGTTTGTAAATAGTTACAATTATTATTGTTAACATTAACCTTTGTGACAGTGTATTGTTTGTAAATGATTGTGAGGAATATTCTTAGTGTAAGAAAGTTCTTATATTCGGCGTGTGATCTGATGGTTCAGTGTGCTTGGAAAATGTAGGTAAGTTTAGAGCTAATTCTTAACTAACGTTTAATTGAGATTATTCGTAAAGGAAGGAATGCACCTACAAGGAGCGGCACGTAAAAAGAGCTCTGACTGACTTACAGAAACAGGCGAATAGCAGTGATCAATGTTTTGTTTCATTATTTATTTATAATAATACCTATGCTTGTTTATTGTTTACACTAAAAAACATTATTTAATGTAATTGCCGCAATGGCAGACAATTTTAAAAACTCGCTAGTCGGTCGTCTCAGAGCTTACTATACCTACTGGAAATAGGAGATGATGAGAAGATCTACATGGGTATCACAAACAATGTTAGCTTAGGTACCTACTCACAAATAAAATTATACAGTAACATCAAAATAGCATGTTCAGTACCTATTTTTTTTTATGCATACCCTGACCTAGTGTTGCCCAAATGCAAGAACAAGACGAGACTTAGCCAGTCTTGGTCTTGGTCTTGCGCCAATACACCTGGTCTTGGTCTTGGTTTTGGTCTTGCGCTCCCAGTCTTGGTCTTGGTCTTGGTCTTGCAGCAAGAGTCTTGCAAGTCTTGCAATTACCTATTAGTCTATTACTATTTATTAAAGTTTACTTTAAATCTTAGAAAAACGTATTAGAATTGGAACATTGTGAGCTTGAATTAACATAGCCATAGTAAAGATCAAGCAGATTAATAAATAACTGAAGATTTGATAAGAAATTCGAAAAATCAACTGACCTATATGTCGTTTTCCATGGAAGTAACTGTTTCTTAATAAACATTTATGATTTATAAGCTTACATTTGCTAAAACATGTAAAAAAACAAATTAATTACAATAACTTGACTGTATTTTAAAGAACAATACTTATCTGTCTAGAAAGAGATTGAACCCTCAACTTATAAGAAATTTAATAAAAGAGTTTTACGATTTATCATTTATTTGAATAAAAAATAAAATACAACACAAATCAACAGCTTTATCATTAGGTTATGATACTTTATATCAATTCTTCTGACCAAGAATTAATACAAAGTAACCATCTGGCTGACTCATCACTTAACCTATTTCTATGTTTTCTAATTACTAATGATGCTTTAGAAAATAACCTCTCAGCAGGTACTGAAGTTGCAGGTATTGAGAGAAAATCACGGGCCATTTTCGATAAAATCGGATACTCTGTCTCATGCGTCCTCCACCAATCTAAAATGTCTTCCGAGCTGGCAGTTCTTGGTTTTCTCAGGTACTCCTCCAACTCGTCTATCACTAAGCCTTGAAGACAAGATCCAGATGACGTCGAGGGACATTCATAGAGTTTATCAAAGTCTATTACGTCTTCATCTTCATCACATACTTTATTGTCTTTTTCTGGTAATTCCAGAGATTTGTTCAGTGAGTGTAGACTTTTATATTCTTCATAAAGTTCATTGAACTTGCGCAGACTTTCTGTTTTAAGTTGCTTCCCCCACATTGTCAGGTCAAAAGTCTGAGCCTTATGCCTTGGGTCTAAAATTAAAGAAGTACAATAAATCCAGTTGCTCTTCTTGTAATGTTTAAGCATTTTGTCTCGAGCTGCTTGGAAAGCTAGAATGAGCCTTTCATCCACTTCAGATCGATTAGGTTTCTCATCTAACTGTTTTACGATGGATTCAATTTTATCTAGCAGGAGATTAAATGATACAATGACTAGCGGTAACGTAACATATTTGTCTCCACCAAGTTTTGTACTTAAAAGTTTAAAGTTTATTAGAAATTTATGTAATTTTTCGAGTACCTGCCATTCATTAGCTGTGATTTGAAAATCATTCAATTCGGTGACAGAACTGCACAATATGTCAATGCCCGCTCTCACTTTTAAACCAAATCCAATCATATCATGTGTGGAATTCCATCTCGTTGGACAGTCAAGAATGGCATTTAGATTTGATGGCACGCCAGCTGCTTCACAAGCAGACTGAAACTTCTTCTTCACTATCTCACTTCTTTTTATTTTACTGGAAATACTGCGTAACTTTGTTACAGATGTACGCGAGTCAGCAATATTTGGTGCAGATTCTTCATCTTCCTCATCCTCAGTTTCGTCTGCATAGTCTTCGTACTGCTGATCTTGCGCGTTAGTGTCAGACTCACAGTGTAATGCTAATAAATCTTGTACACCAAGGTTTAAAATGTGAGCAAAGCACCGGAAATGTTGATTGTCTGAATCAAAGTGTGGCGGCAGCTGTTTGCCCAGTTCATACATAAATTTGGTATTTGCAGTTGCGTTGTCGACCGTGATACCTTGTATTTTATCAATTATGCCATATTCCAATAAACATTCTTGGAAAATCGTTGCAATATCTTCCCCAGTATGTCGACCGCGTGATGGTATAAAATCAAGAACTACAGATCGATACTTCCATTCGTTGTCTATATAATGAATAGTAACCCCGTAGTAACTCCTACCAGCAATTGACGTCCACCCATCAATGGTAAACGACATTTTAGATGATAATGGTTGAAGTCGTTCCTTGAGATTCAATTGGAGCTCTTCAAATCGCTCTTTGACTTTCCTTCTAAGTGTAGACCTTTTAGGAAACACCATATTAGGGCAAATACGTCGAAAATATACTTGTGTAGCTTCGTCATCGAAAAATGAGAAGGGAAGATATTTTTTCACCACCCAATCAACTGTAGCTGTCGTGATGTTGTCACTGCTGTTTTCCGACTGAAACAAAACAATAAATCTTGTGTTATTATTTAAAACATACTAGGTTTGAGCGTATAAGAGGAGGAGGTTTGTTGTTGTTAAATCGAGAAAATCGTTAAATTGATATTTGTTATATTAAGGTTGCACTGTACTGTAATTTACCAAAATAAAGTACTTAGTTGTTACTGGCCGATTAAATGAAAATATGGGTGTTTATAAAAAATATTTAAGACGATAATTGCATACTTAATATGTCGCACCCCTAGATGAAAACACCACTAACTCAAAAATACTTACGTAAGTTAATGGCGTTTTTGAAAGTATCGCATGAATAGCTACGCGGAGTTAAAATTCTTTTAACTGTTAAAAAAATATTCTTACCTGTCCACTTCTTCCAGCGGTTACTAAAAAGCTTGTGATATCTCCACTTAATTTTGGTTTAACAGGAAGAAATATTTCTGATTCCTTTTTGTGGAAAGACATTAGATGTTTCCTTAAGCCTGAAGTGTTTCTGTTTTTCATTTTTATTTCAATCTTTTTATGTTGGCACAATTTACACAAGGCAGTTTGGGATGCATGAATTATTTCGAAAAACTCCTCAAATTTGCTTTTGGGTCTTTTAGATCTGTGACTCAAACTCTCGTTACTCGGACTAGAATAATTTGAATCTTCGTCACTCATATTAAATTGTACACGTGATACGTTTTTAGAAAACAACGAGAATTAGTAAAAACAATTATTAAGTTAGAATCGAAGCACAGCTCAATTGGAAATGACTGGAATTAAAATAATTCCTTCATTTATAGTACGTTTCCTTGCTTTTTACCGCGCCGCCTCGCCACGTGCCGGCTCTATGAAAAGGATGCCGCCGCAAATCGAACGATGCCGCGTGCGGCGTACAAACACACACTAAATATTACCTACTTGTACAGACGCGACCCGTGAATAAAATATATGTAAAGAATTAGTGCCAATCACTATTCTTTACATATAAGTGAATGTTTTGGCGTGCATCTATACTAATATTATAAAGCTGAAGAGTTCGTTTGTATGTTTGATGACAGAAGTTTTAAAATAAATAAATAAATCCTGAACGTCACTATACCTCCAAAGTTACTATTCCTCGTGGACGAAGTCGCGGGCACAGCTAGTAAATACTTACTCTCATCATCTCTCTCAGAGATATTCGAACACTTTTTTGCTATTTTTTCTTGTAAAAACTTAAGAAATATAATGACTAAATGTACAATAATAGTACCTAAGTAATTAGTTTAAAACCATATAAGTAATCAATATTATAATTACTTACTAGAATGAATTATTATGACATCTACTACCTATCCTCACCATTTTATCCTAATCATAATACTACTTGCGTGATCAGTATAATGTATTCATTTTCATTCTAAGCACTCTGAAACTTATTTATTCTTTGGAACACCTGTAGGTACTCTTAAAATTCGAAATTATTTTGCATGAATAGTGTCAAATGTTATGATTTCGGCGCGGCGGCAACGATTGTTTTAGATTTCAAAAGAAGCCGCCGGCGCGTGTATCATAACCATGTACTTCCGAAAAGCGGCAAATTTCTTTGAGAAGTAAGTACAAAACCTTTGATGCCGCATTATCAAAGTGCCGATGGTTAAAACATAACTATGCATGCACTCAGTTTGATTTTAATAGATATTTTTTTATTCGCTATGTTTATGGTATTAGTCGTAATGCGCATAGGTCCAGTTTTTCATATTCTTTGATATAGTTTTTTGCGTCTCATAGAATTCCTAAGCGTACCTACCTACCTATACACCGAACTGTTACACCTAACTACTCCGTGAAATAGCGCTAAGTCCTAGCTGCAAGACGCAAGAGTCTTGCAGGCTATGTCTTGTTCTTGCTCAAGTCTTGCACGGTCAGTCTTGGTCTTGGTCTTGCTAAAAATACGCGGTCTTGTTCTTGGTCTTGGTCTTGCAAAAACGCAAGAACAAGACCAAGACTGCAAGACCAAGACTGAATTTGGGCAACACTACCCTGACCGAAAACCCTATGCACGCCACTGGTCAGACTGCATATATACTTACCACCAGGTGCAACGCAGTCAAGGGCTATAAATTTAGCACTATATATTTATTCAGTTTATTGCACAAACAAATAAAAACGGGTTCACAAAAAGCGGACTTAATCCTCCAGCATTTTCTACCAGCCAACCTTCGGACGTGCGAGAAAAACGAGTGAGGGTGTGGCCAAAAACTTTAGGAAGTAGTAAAATATATATATATAAATATATACACATGTAATGTATAATATATTACGTAAATTCACAATTTAATTTAAAGTTCTACAAGTTTTTTAACACGTAGAACTTGTAATGGAACAAATAAAAAAAACCTAAACTGTACCGCAAGCATTCGGTAATAAATAAAAAATCGTTATCACTATAAAAAGAAGAGACCTGTCTGGCCCAGTTTTACAAAATCCAATAATTAAGTTAGCTCGACCGCGCTGCTCTGCCAAACAGCCAAATTATTGTGTTATCGTGAACATTTCCCAATAAATTATAAATATAGCCGCAGACTTTGGCTATCATGTGAGTTTCTTTGCTAGTGATGTTCTGAACATGAGATATGCGTTGCTATTGCGTTTTTGATTTCTTTGGCGAAAATAGCAAGATTTTTAAAATTTTGATAATTATAAGTAGACAAGATCAAACAAGAACGCATTTTTAGGCAGTAAAAGTCGGGCTTCCTAGCCCCGCTGGGTACCCAAGGATTTCCTCTCTTATATAAAAAAATAAAATGTCTTAGGAAACAGATTGTAGAGACCACGCTGCTAAAAGTCAGGTTGGTGGGCATTTACTCAAAAATTGCTAAAAAAAATCATGTTAAGGATTTCCTCTCTTATATAAAAAAAAATGTCTTAGGAAACAGGTTGTAGATACCACGCTGCTAAAATTCAGGTTGGCGGGCGTAAACTAATGTAAAAGTAATAAATGCAAATTTGTATGAAAACATCCCGAATTTTTAAAAAAAATTCCAAGACATGCCCCGGCAGGATACATTGCGGCGCATGCGCATACACAACTTGGTCCTTGGTCGTTTATAAACTTATTTACAAAATCCTTATAACATTACTTGCTGGAGAAAGCTTATTATAAAATAAACGACTTCCTGAATAAGAATATTTAATATTGACAATAAAAGTCCGCCTCTCAACCTGGTTACAGCGCCCTCACAGGGTTCCATTTCAAATGTAAACATTAGATTGACATTCTTTTTGAAAAATATAACAATTATGTAATCTATACGACATTGTAATGGACTTGTAATTGAATAAATAAATAAATACATCTCAGTCAATTTATAGGTAGATATTTCTTTAATTATGTTGTTGATGTATAAATATAGCTCACATATTATGTTAGGCATTGCGTACCCATACGATGTTTTCAAACCTTTTAGGTAGGTATCATCATTACCCATCAGTGTCTTATTTGAGAGGTATGAGGAGTAGGTTCCACCACGCTGCTCCAATTCGTTTTGGTGAGCTTTTACGATTACTATCAGTGATAATATAGGTAAGTGTGTCAAAGGTTATTTAGACAAAGCGAGTCTTCATATAAACCTGGGACTGGGGAAAGGAACCATTTAGAAAGCCTAGCTAGTTTACTCAGCTCAGCTGCCCATGCAATCGGGAAAATTAGACAGCTTATCAAGTTTATTTCGTATACTTTACACTTTACAGTATTATTTTCTATAGTATCTGCAGTTATAATAACTCTACTACAGAAGTAACTAGGTCTACTACAGAAAAGAGCTGTACCTACAACCGATATATATAAACCTAAACCAATATATTTATATTAATATAGTTATACCAGAAGCGCCGATAGCCCAGTGGGCTTGACTGCACTTTCGGGAGGCCGAGTTCTAAGCACGCACCTCTGACTTTTCTAAGTAATGTGCGTTTTAAGTAATTAAAATATCACTTGCTTCAACGCTGAAGCAAAACATCGTGAGGAAACCTGCACGTCTGTGAGTTCTACATAATATTCTCAAAAATTTTTGGAGTCCCCTAATGCGCATGGGGAGACTACCTTACCCCCTTAACCCCTTCTCATCGTGCGAGAAGACCGTGCCCAGTAGTGGGCCGGCAATGGGTTGATATGATGATGATGAATATAGTCTTTGTGAGACATAATATTACTCTTTATAGACCAAAAGCTGATATTAACAATCGATTTACTAGAAACGGACATAAATTAGTGATATCTGCATAACGTCTGCGAAAAGTGCAGAATTCCTTTGTGGGGTTGAGTATACGCTTTTGCAACATGATTCTTAAGGTTATTCTGGACCTACCAATAATATAAAAAAGCATACATTTAAACAATGTCTAAAAGCACATTTAATACATCGAGGTAACTAAACATTAGATGGGCGTCCTTAATGATAATTCTTAATGGCTGCTTCCAATCTACCTTGGCCGCTCTCATCTCTCACAAGATAGAAAAATTCTAAAGATTGTAAACTATGAAACGATGTTGAAGAAGAGCAACTTGCTGAGCTTCTTGTCGGCTCTTCTCGGTGGAATCTGCCTTTCGAACCGGTGGTAGTCACTACAAATAGACTGACTTGACGTTTTAAAATTGCTTATAAACTAGGCCTACTTCTTTACCTACTGAAAATAAAATGAATTTTTGAATTTTTAATCTTTCATACACAGAATTATTAAAAAAATACAGAACCCTCATTCAGCCACTATTGCATGTGTCCAGTTTGCGTCTCACTATACACACGCTGAATGTTGCTAGCTCACAAACTTTTCCCATTTTCGCCATTTTATGGTAAACGTTTAGAACATTATTTGGTAAAATAATTACTGTCAACTGCTAAATCGAAAGAAGAAAGAACCTGTTCGAGAAACACTATTAAGAAAAGTGGTTTTTGATTCTTCAATATTAGTCGTGTACACGGTTTCTGTATTTTCCTTATTCTATGCTTTCATGCATATTTTTTCCATTGCTATGAGAAAATCATCATGAATGTTTTTCAGTGTCCGGGTGTTTATATGTGTATTATAAGTATTTATTTATATTATTCATAAAAATATTCATCAGTCATCTTTAAATCCAGAAAACAAGCTACGCTCACTTTGGGGCTAGATGGCGTAGTATATTTATTTTTTATTTATTAAATAGAAACTATTTGTAGTTTAACCTTTGACCCAAAAACTTTAGATAAACGAAGAAAACACAATATTTGTTCACAAACCCATAAATATAAAACCTTTTTCTTGGATCACACGTATACAATAAAATTAATAAATTAGTATTTGTTTATGCTCTTAACAAAATTAAATGCAAAAAAGAAGTAACTAAGTACTTAACTTTCGTTATAGGACAATGTTGTTTACATTGTCCTATAACGAAACTGAAGAGTTAAGTATTACAATCCTTGAAATAACTTTGCTATAAGGTATATTTTTTGAGACACGCTTATCACACATTCTTCATTTATCATTCATTCTATAACATTCGTTCCTTTAAATTTCTCACAACACAGACGCACGTACAAAAACACACACACAAAATACATTCAACATACCAACATATGCACACTAGACACATACAACTATAATAACATTTTGTATTGCTATTTATCAACCTAAAACTATACCTAAACATTGGTTCACTGTTATCATAAAGATAATTACAATTATGTACCTATTCTTAAGTGTTGCACTTGAAGAGCACTGCCTCCTATAATACAGGTTAAATCCTAGTATAGGGGCAGAAGTTTTCCCATTTAACAATTGCTTGGATCGTTTAATGCGTCTTTTTGTATACCATTATAATTGTACTTGTTTCTTTGTGCCCAATAAAGTTTTCTATTCTATTCTATTTATTTACCCCAGTCAGTAACTAGTCACGCTGTTTTCCTCAGACCTTGTAATACCGTGAAAACAAAATTACAAGTTCTGAATACTTTACCAAAATGGTAAAAAGTAACCTGGTCACGAAATGAAAGACGGCAAAGCGGTAATGACTAAATTAAATGTTTTGATTAATACCATTCGAATTGGATTGCGATCGAAGGAGAAAGAAGCTTCGACTGTTGAACCTTACTGAGAAGAACGTAAGTATTGGTGCCAACAAAATAGTTTATAGTAGGTACTCCCATTTTTATTTACCCCCGCCTGCGGTCCGGGTTATTAACACTAACTACTAACTAGATGTTTAAAATTATATATATCATGAAGTAATTAAAGTTATATCTAAAAATCGATATCTGCCAGATATTGCATTAATAATAATAATAATAACGTTTAATTCAGATAATAATCCGTAGCTACAACAATAACAATTATCTTATTTACTATATTATAAACTAAAATTGGCCAAACATATAAATAATAAAAAATTAGGAATCTCCTAACTAAGGTAAATACCCTCTTGGGCACCTGGTGTGTGTGTGCACCAACCCAGTGCTCCTTAAAGGGATTTTACCATTTATTGGTTAATATTTTATTTATTGTTATTATTTTTATTTCATTTTTTTATTTATTGAATTGATTAGGATTTTTACAAATTTGATTAAAAACCAATGTTCATGACATTGAGTTCGTGGGTATTTTGAAATAAATACGACTGCTTTTTCGATACACTTCAGTCCTACATGGACTCTATGCAAAGTTGCCTCCCGGTGTCTTAGTCGTTGTCATTAATAATCATTAAGGCCCATCTATCCGCAGTAGACGAAGCATGTACCCAATGATACGGGAAATAGGGATGATAAATGAAAATTGAAGTAATAAAACTACATAGTAAAAAAATCAATATTATATAATTCGCTTTCAACTGAAAACCTTATATAAGTTTAAAAATATAAATTTAATAGCCTAAAACATACAGATAATAATAGCTCTGTCATAATAAATAAAGTTGGTATTACAAAGTCGCTAACTTTTTATAACTAATGTCACGGTTTTAATAATAAACGTAGGTAGAATAAATTTCGGATCATTATTTTTAAATATCATTCGGGCTAACAAGTAACAACTCAGTGGGCTCAAAGACTTTGTACATAAATAAAGTCAAATTCTTAATTCACTATGCCAAGAGACTTTTTAAACCTTTATACACATTTATATCCATTATGAAAAAATAGTCGGTTACTTAAAACTGAATGCACATGGATGCGTTCTTTAGAAAAGCGTTACGTGGTATAAAATCTCTACGTTCCTAATCCAAGTCAGTTTCGACTATCTCTGTAACCTTAGGGTATGCACTTTCCTTTTAATGCTCGAATTCGGGAACACATCTACAGCAAACGCTCTTTTTAAATTAAAAGCAGGATTACAGAATTTGCTACTTTGAAACGAGTAGCATTAAGTCCATTTTGCTTTGAAGTTACAACGTTTCGATATTCGAAAAGGACTCAAAACAAACAAACGTATTGTACTCTAGTCACACCATTTAATTCCACCTACACACTAACGAGGTGGACATACGACATGAAGCAAATCTCTGGGAGTCGCTAAAACCGACGGCCCATGACCGTGGATTTTGGAAGTCTCTACAAGAGACCTGTCCAACAGTGAAAGTCAATCGGTTGATATGATGATTGTGACGATGTAATAAAAAGGCAAAACTACCCACATCATCACAAAAACCCATTACCGACCCACTACAAAGCACGGGTCTCCTCCCACAATGAGAAGGGGTTAAGGCCGTGGTATACCAAGTTGGTCCAGTTCGGATTGGTGGACTCCACACACCTTTGAGAACATTATGCATATCTCTCAGGCATGCAGGTTTCCTCACGATGTTTTCCTTCACCGTTGCAGCAAGTGATATTTTAATTACTTAAAACGCACATAACTTAGAAAAGTTAGATATGCGTGCTGGGATTCAAACTCGGCCCCCGGAAAGTGAAGTCGAGCTCCTATCCAATGCGCTATCACCGCTTCAAAAGCTACCCTATTGGGTGCGAATTCGTCAACTCTATATAGCTCAAAATTTATACCGATATAGATCATGTTTATTGGTGAAGGACCCTGACAAGAACTCCAAGAACTTGATCATAAACTTTGATTCCTTGACGAAACACAACTGTCCTATACCTACATTCATTAATAAAACCGCTAAAAAATAATAGAAATCACCGAATTGACATAATTTATACAATTCACTTGAGATATCTTCATTTCAAACGGACTCGAGAGCCCATATCTTAAATAAAATAAATGCGAGAGTCTATAAAACTAACTTATAAATTAATAAAACATAGTGAGCGATTGGAAATTAAACCTTTCGCACAGAACCTCGTCAAATCGCTAACTTAATTGGACACTATAACAGTGTCAAAAATATAGCCCTCTCTCAAGCAAAGGCCATTATAACCTGCGTTTTTAGCAGCATTCCGCTTTATACCGTCAAAATAAAATGAGTCTAATGACAATCGTTTTAGAGTGACAAATCCGGTACTTTAGATTTTCATTCGACGATCGACGACGACGACGTTCTGCCGAAAGCCCTTTGCCTCACTAGCTTAAGAATTGAAGGCAAATTTGATGTCATATGAAATAATATCAATTTTACTTTTATGTTCAAGTATTTAGTTACTCGAAAACGAGTTCTCGATTGCGAGCAAGCAAAATTTGAACTAAGCGTTCAGAGTGCAAATTGTTAGATTTTCTATCGACGTTTACTAATTCTATCGCGCGAGTGTTAACAACGATTATATAGTGCGGTAGTTACGATTTAAATATTATCGAAAGAGCGACATCTAGTTTTAATCCTGGGAAAGAAAGTTGACACTAGATGGCGCTTTTTCCATACTTTATTAACCGTAGTTAACTTCTACGGTATCGAATAAGTAAACGTACGTAGAAAATTGCACACTGGGCACTCAGGTTTGCGTATTGCGTGCGTCTTATGATTGGACGTACGCACAACGCAAGCTACGCGTCTAACTAAAAAAGATAGGACGCTTCGGTCGACCCTCGTCTTTAGGCTGACTGAATATAGCGTACCTACTTTAACTTAATTCAGCTAAAATGAAAGAGTTAAACAAGACAGACTAATATCAGACATATACGTTTGTCTTGTTTTAACTGTAGCTTCTATCTGAGGTGATGCTAATCACGCTTTATAGATCTCAGCCTTAAAAACGGGACCTTAAGTTTAACATACTTTTGAGCAATACACATAAAAAATCGTCAAAATTTGTTAGTGTGCTAATGTACTGTAGTTTTGAAGTTATACTTTATTGGTGTTAATCAAAATGGATGTATTAAGAGCTGGTTCTTTAAATTATATATTTTAGAACAACATTCTGCGTTATATCTGTGCATGCAATTTTGGTTTTATCCGAAAAAATTGACTCGTAAATACAAAGTTTATACGTTCGTAACCCAAGCTCGCATTCAACTTTAGATAATCTGTAACGTCGGGGGTAAAGTAGTGTTTTTTTTTTTTTAAAGCATTAATACGGCCAATCTAGCAACCACACTTGAAAAACGAGAAAACAGTGAAAAATGACAAACAACTTAGGTCTATTTTGCTTTGACGTCACAGTGTACGATACTCAAAACAAAAATGCCAGATGCTAATCTTAGCGTAATAATTTGTTTTCATAACATTCCAAAATAAAATATAACTTCTATAATAAATAGCATAAGGTACAAGACAGACATACATAGGGCAACATTTTTTTTGCTATTGGAATGATTTTTACTTCTTGCTTTTACCAAGAGCTCTAGGTTCATAGTGTTGCCAGATAAGTAAAATATTAATTTTTAAAATTTAATAAAATGGGTATGTTCTCGGAAGGAACTACTTATATTTATTTAAGTATAATCTTTTTTGTAATTTGGCAATAATCATGTTTTATTGGCTAATAATCCTTAAAAATTCAACCGGACTACGTTGATTTTAGTATTGGGTCGACCGAATCGTATATAGTTATGACTCAGTTGTATTACAGTGTCGTTTAAGTTTTGATAACAACCTAATTGCTAAGACTGAAAAATAGAGCATAATATAGATACGATCATCGCATGGACGCGTACTATTTTATTAGAGAACTTTTAAGTAATACATTTGGGATTTTTTTAACTTTAAATCTTCAGGTTGGTTATGTAACACTCACATACCAGAATTATTTTTTGCATACATACATTTAACAAAGATTTCACACATCATTAGAAACAACAAATGAGATGAGATATCGAGACGCAGTGGGATTTTAATTACGATTCTATTTGTCTATAATAAACATAGCATTTGCAATAAGCAATGCAAAGCAACCTGTGCAGGTTGTATGAAAAACCAATGTATAATCGACGACTTAACGTGCTCCCCGGGGCACGGGGTTAGGGAATTACGGTGGATAGCCACACTTTCCTAACTCCGGGCGGTAGGGTAAATCCCGCTGCGTCGCATGACCAATGAAATGACAACACATGAGAAAACTTAACAAGTCGTCAGTTAACTATTAACGCTTAATATTGCCATAAAATTTTGTAAAATATATCCAAAATCCTCAAAATGGGAGGCGCACATTAAAAATGAACACGTATCAGGCCAATATTCGCTTTTATACATTACAATAATTATAGACAATAGATTACATATCAATCATAGTTCTAATGGATCACGCTAGATGGCGTTACCGATTTAAGTTTGCAAAACTGCCTACACGTAACATTGCGTTGTGGTTAGAGTCCAATACCGCGTAACTTACACTCTTAAATAAATACTAATAATTAACAAACTACTGATAGAAATAACTGTGAAATAAAGAAAATGGTATATTATTAGAATTCAGTTTACGATGAAAACTATGTTATTTTTATTAACAGCGCTTTATTTTTTGAAATCCGCTGCAACCAGAAAATACTTTATAAATTCTTGATCAGTTAAATTAAATATTAAAATCGAAAAAAATTAAATTCATCGTGGAAAAATAAAACATTTTGTTGGTAGGATGAGGTTTTTTCACGACTCTCGTTTTTGGCTATAACCATTTTACTTTCCTGTAAGAGTGCAGAGTACTTAACTCTGCACTCTTACATTATATTACTCGCGGGCAGGCTTATACTCCAGTTTTGGTTGA